>NW_007578611.1:270711-282822 GCF_000690725.1 Stegastes partitus
GTCTGAGGAGTAGTAAAGGGAATGTAGTTCTATGTTGGTATGTGTCCACAGTCTCCTCCATATAGGAACCCATCCATTACGGTTACTTATTAAATCCAGTTACAGAAAGTAACTAAGTACATTTACTTAAGTACTATAATTAAAACAGTTTTGAGATACTTAAGTAAATCTTTTATCTGCAGCTTCTACTCCACTAAATTTATCATACTTCTAGCTGATACTTTTAAAGATTATTTTTCATAGAAAGACATAGAAAAAATCTCCATATTATGTTCAAGTTTGAAATGAAGTCCTTCATTTATGGGTTTGTAATTAACAATTAAAACCAAAAATTTGCCATTGTAGCAAAATATTTCAATCAGTTTTTAGTGCAATACTTTTGTTTCAAGAATTTTCAACAATAACCTGCTTTATCGTTTAACCCTCTGAATGTTGTTTTTAAAAAATCTCCAAAATGACATTATTATCACCAAGAAACTGTACATAGAGAGAATCCAAAACCAAATCTAAGCTTGAAATTAAGATTTTGAATCAAAATTGCTTTATTTGACAAGTGTCATTTTAAAAAAATTGCCCAAAACAAAATGTTTGCTCTAACCAGCTTCTGTAAACCTTTTAAAAAAGCCCCTGTTATTGTCTCCAGCATCGGTAACACTTGTGGGCAAATGTTGAACATATTGATCCCAGGTTTTTACCATTTTCTAAAGGGAATAATCAAAGAAATTCAACTTTAGTTTTTTTATGATTTGTGGCATGATAACACTGTCATACTGCACATAGGACATTAAGTTTTCTCTGCTTCTAGCCACGGTTGTGCTGTTTCCATAGAGATACAGATAAAAATTAGACAAAAAATGGCAGAAACTGCTTGATGTTTAGAGGATTAAATTAAAAACAGGTTGAAATGTTCTTGCTGTGATGCAGATAAAAGTTTAAGGGCTCACTTATACACAGAAATATCTTTAGAAAATTGAGTATTTATAAAGAACACATGTAAAATAGTTTGAGCCTCCACTAAGATCAACTGTACCAAAGATCTACATTCTGTGATATTGGACATGATGGAAGGAGCCTTTTGACAAAGCAAATACTTTTGTTTAGGGAATATTTTGGTTGCTGGACTTCTAACTGTAATATGATTTGGTAGTTTTACAAATAACGGATCTGAATATTTGTTCCATCCTGGTGAAACTGTGTCACTGTCTCTACATTTCAGAGTTAATTGTGCACAACATCATGACTAAAAGCAGCGCTGTCACTGCTGGTTAGCGTATGTTAAAGAGCACCGTGATGACAGCAGCGGCTGACCATAATGGTACACAGAGGACAAGCCCATATTGTATGATTTAAGAAGCATATCCATTACACACCACAGTCATCACACCCACACTCTCTCTCTTTCCAGACTGCTGATGCTACACTGTGGGTTAACACCATCTGGTGCCGATCAGGAAACACCAGCTTTGCACAAGTCAGTGTCTCTAATTATCTACCTAGTGCAAAGGGAGGCAGATCCCCACTAATCTCCACAATGTGTTCTGCTTCCCATTCCCACCTGTGCCCCAATAAAGGGGGGCCTTGTGGGAGGACCGAGGTCTCTGTGTCAAGGGACCAGGGACCAGGTGACGCTGCAGCGCCGGTCCCCACGACAGAAGCTCCACCGCTTGGTTTGGCTGGCAGCTGCCTCCCCCCACTGAGACATCCCACAGCTGACAATCCCCCAGTACTGACAGGGGCTCTTTACAGTGTCAATAGCCTCATATATTAGAGCTAACCGCCTTTGTGGTGAGTGAGGGTGTCAGGCCTTTTGGCCCGACAGCGCTTGTTACCATGATGAAATGTAGATTGAATGGAGGGGGTCTGTGTCCCAGGCACGAGAGCTTGGACTCCCCCGGCCTTTGTGTCCCACGCATGGCTATTGTTCCAACCCATTCAGTGCTCTCACGAGGAGGAGGAGGGGGTAAAGAGGGAGGTAGGTGAGAATGAGTTACATCTCTTCATTTCTCCCCTGATCTCCAACTCATCTGTCAGCCGTGGGAGGATAAGCATGTATTTTACACGCTTGATTTGTTGCTAAGTGAAGGCCAGCCATTGTTGAGTTGTTTGACTAAATCATGTTCATGGTAATCAGTGTGTGTATAGTGAACATATAGTTATGTTTATGCTTTATTTCATTAATGAATCATTTGGAACTTGACTTTTAACACTAATGCAAACAAATTTGATTCCAAATTTACAGTGATGCTGTGTGGATATTTTCACTAACAGCGAAAATAGGATCGTGTACGGATTAAAAGAAACTTTTTTTCAGACTGACCGCATTATGTCCTCTGCTTTAAATTTGCCCTTTGTGTGCCTATATTCATGTTCTTATGAGACAATGACAAATGGCTGGCCTAGAGCTGAGGACATGGCTATGTCCCTCGACTGCGTCAGACAAAAGTGACGCGCCTTCCTGGCGCCTGTGTCGTCCTTTCATCTCCTACACCCTGTTGAGGTGAAGATGGATGGTCCCCTGGCTCAAGAACACCACATTCAGCTTCTGTGCTGGCGCATTGTCTCGCCCTTCTGTCCCTCTTTAGCTCTTTAGAGGTTAGTCTGTCCAGAGCTGGTTAGCAACGACTGACACCCTTTCCTAAATATCCATTTTTGCCCGGCTCCCTTGGCCCTTAAAAGCCCCAATAAAAGTCCTTCAGTTTAGTTGAAGAAGATCTTTCTGAAATGTTCTGATAGTTTGTCTAGAACATTCCAAAAAAAAAAACAAAAAAGTAGCTCTCTTTTAAAAAGAAATATTATAACAGACGTATGTTTTTCAGAAATGTGCTGTAAACTTGCTTTGTCCAAATAACCACAAATCAATAACTGCAGTTTCTCACATTAATGAAAAGAAGCAGGCAAACAGGAGTTATTATTAAAAATGAATTTTAATTTAGGAAAATAGAAATCCTGCACAATGGGACACACCAGTTTCATTTCAACAATGTTCCATCACCACAGATATCAGATAAATTACAGACTTTGCTTCTCTGATAAAATCCCCGGTCCATTTAGAATCTTTCTGTATAAACAGTGCAGAGAAGACAATTGATAAAAAATAGCAGCAGTTTGTGTCGCACAAGATATATACAGTATATGTACAAAGTCTGGCACCAGCCATCACTTCATCAGTTCTTTCATCAAGCTTCTGTGAGCTGTTTGGTTCGTTGCACTAATCCAAACAGCAGTAGATAGTTTTCAGAGAGTCCTGCTCACTTGTTCATAGACAGGCTGTGTAATGTGGAGGTGGTGGTGGGCAGAGGCTGGCACAGTGAGCAGGGGCAGGGCATGCCGGGGAAGTGCCTGTATGAGCTGGTCAGGTGGAGGGGGTCCTTCAGAAGGCCCTGGACTGGAGCGTGAAAACCCAGGAAGCTGGCTGTTGGAGGGGAGTGTGGAGCTGGGGCTGAAGAAGGAGAAGATGAGTGATGCTGGAGAGATGAAGGTGTGCTGCCCACCAGAGAGTGCAGGGACTGGGCCAGAGGATGCAGAGGGAGATGGGCAGCTGTGGCTGCAGGAGAAATCGTGGGATGAGGAGCGGTGCGACTCTGGACAGCAGCGCCGCCTCCATAAACATCCCCGACCAGCTTCTTCATCTCCTCCAAAGAGCTGGACAGCATGAGGATGTAGTTTCGAGCTAACAGCAAGGTGGAGATCTTTGACAGCTTGCGGACTGAAGGTCCGTGAGCGTACGGCATCACCTCCCTCAGGCCGTCCATCGCCTGGTTCAGGTCATGCATCCTTTTCCTCTCCCGACTGTTGACTTTCAGCCTCAGGTCTTGCATCTCTTCCTTGCTCAGCTCAGATCTGGTTTTGGTCTTTCCGCCCCCGTTGCAGCGCTCTGTCCCGTCTTGGCCGGCCTCGCTGTCTCCTCTGCTCTCCTGGCAGTATCTCTGGAACATCTTGTTGGAGAAGAAGCTCCCAGCGGAGTCGTCCACCACCAGGTCTGGAGATGAGGAGCGGCTGCAGGTGGAGCCAGCGTCGGAATCCATTTTAGTTGAAGCAGGAGAAAATTCAGGTTTTACTAAAAAATGTTCCAAAAAAAAACACTTGAGCTGAGGGCCTTAATTCTCTAGATTCTTCAAAGTTTGTCCAGTTCACTGCAGTGTGACTTTTCCCAGAGTTTGTGCTGTTCAGTCTGATGATCAGTCTGGTCACAGCAGTGAATGTGTCTAAACTGTCACCCTGTGAGCCCACTGGGGTGTATTTATACCGTCCACACAACAAAGGAACAATAAGCCGCATAATGAGACACTAAGGGCCACAGCCAATTGCAGAAGGGACACACTTTCACCCCCCTCTCCTCCCTGCAGCCCCCACTTCACCTTCCCACACCCACATTTAACTCCCCCAGCGCTGATGAACCCCCTACACATTAACCAAAACAGGTTCACACGTCGTGTTAAGCTGTGGAGTTAACTGGACTGTGTTAAAACTTGCATTAAGGACTGTCGGTATAAAAGTTTTCCAGACATGTTTTTCACTGCAGACTGATATTGAAAGTGAGAGTGTTAACCACTGATCACATACAGACTTTATCAAGCTGCTGTTTTTATTGCACTCCTCCAACACAGCAGATAGATGATGCCTCCGAGGCCTTATTTACATACGGTAACCATGAGACACTTTGGAGAAAGGTATGAGGCACCGTATGAGGTGCTTAAACATGTAAAGAGCAGCGTTAATGGCAGACTAGGTACAATTCAACCAGGAGCTCAAGACAAAAGGGGTCAGATAAATTTGACTCGGCTCTCTAAACAGTCTGTGAAATCACATCACTATCACTGGAAGGGGGTCCTCCAGTTTGGGGAGGAGGTAGTTAAAGAGATACTAAATGAGTGGGCACGGCATTGTCCTCCTTTAATTCAACCGTTAAAGCTACTAGCACTACTCCCATACTTTATAGGAGTGTACTTTGACAGCTGCATGAATATACTTTAGAGAAATGACCCTGTCGCACCTTTCTTATTTCCGATGGAGAAGTTCACGACATATGAATTCCATCTAGGTTTGATGTCCAACACATATCTGCTGATCTAATCTTGTGGCGTGTATATCAGGCTGACATGTCAGCCTCTCTCTCTGTGGTTGTTCAGAGGCTGGATTTCAACACTCAGCTCAGGAATTTCCTGTCTTCCTCCTGCCAAGCAAAGCCTCCAGTGAGGCAGCGCTAGAGGGCCGGTAGTTTGAGAATATAATAACAGTCTTCTCAAGTGTTACACCCTCAAGAGTAGCAGAGGAGATTTGCAAAAACATCAGTTTTGTGAACCTTGGACTGATGCATTGCATTGATTCTTGCCTGCAGCACAACAACTGCAAAGCCATCATCCAAGATTTTACGCGGGTGAACTGGAGGAAACATTTTCGAGGCGTCATGGCTGGAATGTGTTGTTGTTGATCTGGCAGCTCGTCTAAGAGGCTGTTTGCTTTTCTCTGTGTGGTACACAGTAGGACACCCTGGTTTATGTTTACCCAACACTATTAGACGTTGTCCTCCAGCCGTGGGCGTCTTTGTGCAGCATCATGATTGCTCTTAAAACACTGGTTGTCTCCTTCTTTCATCTTTCATATTAACTCATCAATGGGTGAACAAAACAAATATAATTTTTAAAATCAAGCAACAATTTCTGTACTCTTGCAAACAAATTTTTCAAAACAGTGTTTATTCAAATCCTTTGCAACATTTCTGAATACCCAAACTAACTAAACCAAACTAATTTCAAAGTGCATCACATCCGTCCATTCATGAACTTCTAGCTGTTCTCAGATACTTCCTCTCTGTTATTTGAGATCAATTATGTATAATCCAGTCAAGCATACAAAAATAGGTTCAAGACTTATTTCGCATTTCATCCCATCCAACACAAAGTACTCAGAAATCCAGAATGCCTCTCTCTTAAGAGCCCATTTCTGCCAAATGTCCCACTTTGTTTGACAGCGCCCATATATATAAGAGAAGAAATGGGATGCTTTATTTCCAGCAGGTGTGCCGCAATAGGATCAATCTCCCTTTTTTTTTTTTAATCTTATGGGACTTTTATGTTGTGGTATTCTTTGTTTGAATTCTCTTGTTTTTCCAGCGTATTATTTTTCCACAAGGACGTGAAGAAAACACTGACAACCTTCGCGGTGGATGAAATCACTTCTCTGATGTAATATTGCATACGTCTCGGAGTTCATCTTGTAGTTTCGTGACTGTTCCGCATGTCGCTGTGTGTGTGATCTCAAAGTCCTTCTCAATCCCTTACACACACATGGACCTACAGAAAGTTAGAAGTAGGAATCAAGAGGGCCCTCAGGACCCCCCACCACAGCTCCATCAGGGGGCCCTGCAGGGTGCTTTGGCTCAGCCAGTATTCAGTGATATTATAATTGGGAGAACCTCGAGAGCCAACATGAGCCATTTATTTGGAGCATATGGATTTTCCCATCGTTAGGCTCCGAGCCAACATGGCTGCTGGACTCTCTTCTGCTAATTGGGTCAGGTCCTAATTAACTATGTTGGACACAATGGTCCGGATTTCTTTCTTTTCCACTCTTTCAGACCTTTTAATGGCTGGTTGGTGCCACAGTTTTCATTGTGTCTTACACAGGCCAAAGAGAAGAAGACGATCCATAATGTGCCTTTGATAGTCTTAATAAATTATCAATGAATTCAGGAAAGTGTGCCAAGCTGCTTATTAACTGTACACGAAGTTAGATTAGTGAGATTGTCACTCACATAAACCGAGTGGGGATTTTTAACACGTCCACGGAAGACAGCAGAGAACAGTGGTTGTGTGATTACAATCACTAAGAATATATATTGAGATGATTATTAGGGACTCTAGCTGAATAATGGAGTGTAATCAGTCCTTCTTTTACTCCATTATTATATGCATGAGCCAGATAAATCCCTTTCTACTCCTCATTCTTATTCTTATTCATGTGTTTACAGAGGCAACAGGCCACACAGAGAGACACAAGGATCTCTGGGCTTTGCATTTTACAAATGAAAGCGTAGCCACCCTCCATGTTTCCACATAATCCTTCAATTTTTAACCCTGCATTAGAGTGTTTGACTTTCTTCTCTGGATGCCACCTTTCAGGACCCTTCATCCAATTCGGACCTCTGTGACAGACTTTTTTTTTTTTAGGCTTTAGAGACCCCCTTTCTGCTGCCTCACGGGGTGCACTCCAATGAAAGTGCTCAGGTGACCAGAAAATGAGGGCATTATCACAGGCATATGCTTGTAGTGACAGAGGATCAGGCAAGATTAAGGCCTATCATGGCTCAATAAAGCACTAAGCTGAAGAGCAAACCTGTGCTGTGTACCGTAGGGCTTCCTTCACCGTCTGCTGCTCATTGTTTAACAGGATCACTGGCTACATCTTCTGTACACACACAGTGGGTTTTAATCTGGGCATGTGGTCGAGAGCAGAGCTTGTAGAGGACACGCAGCCGCTTTTGGTTACCACCATTTTTCTCAGTGTCGCTTGTATATCAAGGCACCGAGATCATAGGAAGACAAGTGTTCAGCAGGAGCTGATACGTGGAATTGGTTTGGTTTGCTTTATCCATGGATCTAAACGTTTCCCTCCGAGTACCAATGTCTGGGGAGAGAGATATAAAATTGTTTCACAAAGTGTCTGAACGGGCCGACAAGTGTTTCTGAGAACAGGGAGTGCTGCCCTTTGTTATCTCTCACCGCTGGGACAAACTGCTCGGTGATTTATTCATTTACACTGCCTGAAACAATTGCATTATCTTGGCCACAACACAAAGACACAAAAGCACTATGAAAACCCCAGGTTGTTTATGAGTCACTAAAGAGTCCAATAACTTTCCCCTTCATCTTTAAGCGGCCATGGAGGATTGCATGCTGTGGAGGGCTGCAGGGCGAGGGGAGTCAGGAGGGGGATCCAGGCCCAGGGAGAGATGCTGATTATGGGCAGGATAAAAGGAGTCCAGGCCTTCTCCTCTGGCGCTGAATGGGGCTCGGTCAGCAGGCTGTCCCATACACTGGCCTGCTCCATGCTGCTAGAACTTCATAAATTACCCCACAATTACCCCGAGGGGACACCGAGGGAGGACAGACAGGCGAGAGGGGGAGAGAGTGAAAGGGTAAGGAGCAGAACCAGTGGCAGAACAGACCGTCATCAGGAGGTGTAGGGACCAGGTCCAGATGTTGGCCTTCAGGTTGCTAGGAACCAAATGATGGCACCTCCTGAGGACTGTCACCTTAAAGTGGAAGGATTCACATCTTAAAGCAAGAGTATGTCATTTTTGAAAGAGGAAGCAACAAATTCTTGTTCTTTTAACCGAAAGGTTGAATTGACCAGTAATAAAATATACCTTCTCTCTGTTCATTGCACTCAGAAGGTTGTTAGCTGAACCCTATTCAGGACTTTCAGGTGACCACACGTAGAAGGTCTTTCAGGGTCCATTGGAATTGGTATTCATTACAGACATTTATGCTATGTTGAATACATTTTCTGATCAGTTGATGTATTTTTGGTTCCAAATGCAAGAGAAATGTCCCTCTTTTTAAATTAAAAAAACAATCTTCGAACATACAAAAACAAAACCTGTCATGTAGACCAAATGGCCTGGAGTCCAAAAGACCCAAAAGTCCTTAATAGGGCTAAATTACAAAGTTTAGGTAGATATTGCTGTGCAGCTGACAAGGAGTCAGACTGCTGATTTAATCAATCTTTTTTTTTTTTTTTTATATGGTACTGTAACATCAGAATGGGAATTTAACTTTAAACACAATCACTTGTGTTTAGCCAACGCTTAATTTATGCTCACTATAACTACAGGCTGACTTTAAGAGCAGATTCTCAGATAAGTGAAGCTCCAGATGCTGAGTGTGAAATCACTCCAATGTGACCGTCCAGTACACGGAGACACTCAGTAGTGAGCTGCTTCACTTATTGACATCACTGTACATCATACTCACACTTATAGAGAATGCACCTGTAATTTTAAACCCATAAAATGTCATTAATATTAATCTAATTGTGTGGATTAATGTTAATCTATAATGTACTGTTACTTCCATTGTAGGATGCACCTGCTATCTGCTCATCTAACCTACAGGACACAAATAGTCTGTTGGACGTGATGTTGAAAGCCTTTTACATTCAGCTTCCAAGTAGTAGCTGCTTTAAAGGATTCATTCACCCAAATTCCTTTCATGCATACATGTTTTGGTTTTATTTGCTGAAGTTCAGCCATGTTTGTTTGAATTTTTCTGCATCTAGAAACAGCTCCTCTGTTTTTTGACTGATCCAAAGCATGCGTTGGTTTTTCATGGAAGTACTTTCTATAATATTTAAAATATTTGCAATGAAAAATGGACTACTGGTCTGTTCTTTAGTGTATTTTTTTTATGCTGGAAGCTCCACAACAGAAATGCCATTCACCTCGGCAGTTTTGGGGTGGAGATAGGGAGATGGATATCCCTAAAGCTGGGTACTTATAACTAGAACTGTCTGAACTGCTACATAACAGCAATTCAGTGGTTTTCTCTGATGTGAAGAGGCACTTTTAAGACTGTGGCTTATCTTGCCCATGAATCAAAGAGACATTAACATGGATTAAGTAAATTACAAAAAAAATAAATAAAAAAAGCATAGTTATAGATTAGGATATATGAGGATAAGTTATTGCAGAATTGGATTAAAACAGTTACTTGGCAAATTCCAATCAATCAAGAAACACACATGCCTACAGGCCTATACAGATGCACACACTTAGACACAAAGTGTATCTGTTTGGCATTGTGTTGGTCACACTTTTGAACAGTTGGCCGCTCACTGGTGCATGGGGGTGGCTTTGTGTCGGCGATCCGCAGACTTCTGTTCCCCCCTCTGTCTCCTCCATCCCCCTCGTCTCCGCGTTATCCACTCTGATAAAAACAGGGGACCTGCTCGCCCAATAATCTCCCTCCCCGAAGCCCAGGCACGACTCCGGCCTTTCATCAGCACCATTGTTTCAGTCTGTTACCTCCGCTTGTGCTCCTTCACCACGGCAACACACTGGCTCCCCCCGTCGCTGCCGTCCCATCTGTGGACAGGCCTGCCATGTGTCTATTCATAAGGGCGCCGGAGGCAACGCCACTGTATGTGGAAAGTACATGATGCCGTCCTTTTGTGTGGGGCTCAGTCCTCGGCTACTTACCGCTGACCCCGGGGTCGCCGCGCACAATAACCTGAGTGTTGGTGGCCAGTGGCGATCCTCATTGGCCGGTGATTGACGAGCTGATCAATGGCGTGTGAGTGTGTGTGCGCCCACATGTGTTCGGTTTCTATACAGCCTCTGCAGGCCCACTGAACGGAGCGTGTCTGTCTTTAAGTATTGGTCTTTTGAAGGCATCAGACTAGTTAGTGACACACAATTGACTTCTTTGGTTTTTAGCTTGATGTAGTGAAATGAATACCTGCAATTTAGCTGAATGAACACACGCCTGGTCTGGACAGTAAAACTGCAGAAGTAGCCCCAATGGAGCTGTACTGTTCTGATATTAAATGCAAATATTTTTGTATCTTATGTCTTGCTTGTGTCTCTGTGCTCGGCTGGTATTTGTGTGCAAAAGCTGTATTTCAGATGATTTACTTAAAATTCTGCTCTATGCCTTCAGACCATCATTTTGATCCCATCATTCCTCTTTCTCTCTCTCTCTCACTCTTTTGCTCGCTTTATCATCTGGCTCTTCCTTCTTTTCATGGTGCCACACACACACACACACACACACACACACACACACACACACACACGCACTCCATCCACGAGCCACCCAAGGGGCTCAGGTGGGCGATTACAGGCGCACATTAAACCTTAATTCACATATGGCTGGATGTGAATACTGATGAGGAGATCTGCTCCTGTGGCACATTATCATCCAGTGTCATGGCGGAAACATGGACAGTTTCCACTGCAGCGGCTGACGTGTAGCCGTGTGCCGCAGGAGTGACGCATGCAGGAAAAGCGCACACACAGTGTCACCCAAACACATAATATGATGCACAAACACAGTGTTGTTCTTCTCCGGTTTGCTGACAGATATCAGGCCGTGACCCTGTGGTTTATAGACCTCCTGCTGTTTAACTAGTGGAGGGATGAAGGGGGAAGGTGTTCTTGACTTGTCTGTGCGATCACAAAATTGAGGACAGAACTTACGACTGACGGGTACATTGTGTTTTAGAGCATTCATAAAACAAGAACTACTTTACCTTAAAGAATATCTGTTTGAGAATAAAACTCACCGGCCTATATATGTGTACTGAAAGAGTGATGGTTCTCTATTACTGTTCCTCCTGTACATGCTGACAGTGAAGGAATACCTTTAAATGCTTCTTTAAAAAAGTGCATCTTAAAATATAATCAAAGTTATTAAAACCAAGAAAACACTATTCAGGGACAAAGAACAAAAAGTTTACGACAGTCAATTTTAATGTGATTATATGAGACTGTAAGAAGTCCAATATTACGTTTGACTGAATTAAATAATGCATTTTTATACTGAATTAAGACTGTAAATTTCCTTTCACAGCCAGGATGGACAGAAGGAAGGATTACAGCAAGTAAAGCTGCTTCAGGGTACATATTGGCATCTGAGTATTGCTTGGATTACAGTTATATTGTTTTTTCTAAATTTAATATCTTTCTGTAGCTGTAAATTCATTATTGTATAACTTTTAATAACTTTTTTTTTGACATAAAGGACTGATTTCAGAGCGGTTGTGTAATGCCATCGTTACTTTTATCGTTAATTAGATTTTTAAGTGCTGAACTATGATGTGGTGACTTCTAGATTTGACATTAATGTGAAATGTTGTGCAGTCATAAATGCAAATTTATTAGGTATTTTATATACCAGCATGGCTCGCCCAGTCATGACTAATCGCTTACAGCAGGACGAGTTCATCTAATCGCACTTTGCACGCGCAACTTACAGTGCTTTACATGAGGTGAAGACATGCATGAGGGGATCATGTGATGATGCAATAAAAAGGAAAATCAAATCAATTTAAATGCAGTCCTGTAATAACTTAGAACAAATTGACACATTAGATCTTCATAACTAATAAATA
>NW_007578611.1:283950-307198 GCF_000690725.1 Stegastes partitus
GCCAAGGCTCACTGATGCACAAGCAAAAGCTAGTCCATGTGGTCTGATCTCACAGAAGAGCACAAATTGTTCCAGCAGCTTAGTTCTGCTATGACGGAAAACTGTCTGAACCCACATGTGCTGTGCAGCTGCAGACCAGTCAGAGTGTCCATGCTGACCTATGAACACTGAAAGTACCTACTATGGGCACATGAGCATCAAAACTGGACCAAAGAGCAATGGAAGGAGGTTGTTTATTCTGATGAACTGCATTTTGAAAGATGGTCACTGGTTCATGTCCCGGTGAGGACACCAGGGATCTTTCTGTGTGGAGTTTGCATGTTCTCCACGTGCAGCGTGGGTTCTCTCCGGGTTCTCCGGCTTCCTCCCACAAGGTCCAAAAACATGTTGAGATCAATTGGTGATTCTTAATTGTCTGTAGGTGTGAATGTGAGTGTGCTTTGTTGTCTGTCTCTAAGTGTGGCCCTGTGATAGACTGGTGACCTGTCCAGGGTGTCCCCTGCCTTCGCCCTCAGTCAGCTGGGACAGACTTCAGGCCCCCAGCAACCCTGAAGATGAAGCGTTGTATAGATAATGGATGGATGGATGTTTACCCTGGAATGAGATGGCAGCAAAATGCACTATGGAAAGAAGGCAGTGTGATGCTCTGGCAATGATTTGCTGGGAAACTTTGACTCCTACTTTGACATGCACCACCTACATAAAAATTGTTGCAGAAAGCATCCACTCCTACATGACAACAGTACTCCCTTATGGCAGTGGCCTCTTTCTGCAGAATATTATGTCCTATCACACTGCAAACAGATATTTTCCTCAAACCACTCCTGAACAGAGAGATCAAGTTGTTGACTCCGTGTCCAAATATCCCAGATCTCAGTCTGATTGAGCATCTGTGGGATGCACATCCATGAAGGTGACAGTGTACAGTTTACAGGACTGAAAGGATCTGCCGCTAATATGTTGGTGCCTGATTCCAGAGGGCATCTTCGGAGGTCTTGTGGAGTTCATGGCCCGGTGGATCAGATGGCACGAGGGAGATTGACATGAGAGTAGGCATTTTAATGTTGTGGCTATAATTCTATATTACTAGCGCTTCAGAAAAAAGCACCTTGCAGCTTTACGGCTCTGTATGTTTTACGAGAGGGAAAGTACACTGAAAGTCAGCTGAGATTTCTCCCCTCACAGCAAAGAACAACAGTTCTGTTCCCCAGCTGCCTCACCAGCTCGCTGTCATATGGCCGTGTGGCCTCTCGGTGGCATGAGGCCTGAATGTAGGTTTACAGCACCTTTGTTATTGATATCATTCTTTGTCTCACTTTTCCTGTCTCGGAGAGAAACAGGCCTCTAAGTTTGGCCCAAAAGACTCTGCCCTGCTGAGTGTAGCATTAAATATCAATACATGTTTACGAGGGCCCGTAAATACTCGATACAGAGAAGAAGCAGTTAAATGGAGAACCAAGCGGTGCATTTCTTCCATGTGCATGAAGATGGAAACTGGGGCGGAGGAGGAAAGAAGAAGGAACGGAAAAGAGACATAAATGTAAAGGAATATGAAAAGAGCACCGCAGGGTATCAGATAACTACCCACCTGTTGCAGCTATTGTTGGTTGTGTTTCTGTTTTTTTTTACAGCCTAAACTATGTCAGGTTTCCCAATCTGTTATGCAGCAACATCCTTCATTTTCAGCAACCATTAATTAATGATTTTATTTGTGTTTACCAAGCAGAAGCACTGAGGAGCGCTAAGTATCCTTTAAGTTTTCACTCTGCTTCATTTTCCGAGCAATCAATTATTCATGATGTTCTAATTCTTACAGAGATTTAAGGATTAGGGAGTGATGAAACACTGTAGATTTAAAGGCAGAGTACACAGCGCTTAAACAAAAGGTCCCATAAAAGTACAGCTCTAGTGACTGTGTGGTAGTATATTTGGGGGACAGTGGGCAGGAGGGGGAGCACCCCAGCTCCGGCCTTTAAAAGATTAACCCTGAGCCCACAAAGGCACAGGGGGCTATGGGGCCATGCAGGGGTGTGAGTGGGCTGCTCGCTGGTTAAATATTGGCCGTCTTGGATCTCCTGTCATTGTCTAGTTAGAAGCTCTACCCAGGGCCCCGTTAGCGGTGCAGACACGGATCTTGGCAGCCGGAGTGAGCCGATACAAAAGGCCGTCGGTGCCCGAAAGGCAGAGATGGAGATGTATGGGTCCAGGGTGGGGTACTCGCCACGTGGGGCCCGTGATCGTAAAGCCCAAAGCAGGACAGATTGGACAGCAGAGCTCCCCCCTGTCCTCCTCTTTCTGTGTGTTTCTGTGATGTGACAGTGATAAACGGGACATACAGCCTCCAGAACAACAAACAGACACTGCCTCATTTCCCCAATGTGGGCGAGGGCAGGCATAAAGGAGGTGCCATCCCATTAGACACTGGGCTCAATGCTGCTGAGGCTGACAGGGAGGGGAGGGGGCATTTTACTGGAGCACAGGGCCACTCGACCACAGGCCCCCAACCAGGGGAGGACAGCTCTGCTGTTTTGTTTTCTCAAAAAAGTGTCATAAAAAACTCTCCTTAATTGGTGCTCCATAAAATTAGCATCTCCAAGCTGATTAGATTTCCTCTCTCCTCTGTTACTATTGTGCCTCTCAGTGACCCCATCCCTGCCATTCACTTTTAGGCCTTTCACAATTTTATTGGGCATCAGAGAAAGAGGAAACTCTTGTAAGATTGTGCCCTTTGCCCTCCACTTCTCCTCCTCTCATTTGAGTTAACCAAGTCCCTTTAGAAACAACTGCCTTCTGCTCGGCTGCTGAAGAGTAAACTCAGAATGATAAATTGAATGTTATGTTAATCCGGCCACAAGGAATGCCTTCAGTGTTCGTGTGAACAGCGTGACGGAAACCTAACTTGTTTTTGTTTATTTTTGGTATATGCCTTTATGTTTCCCTCTAAATGTAACTTAAGCTCAACTATTTGAATTCCCGTGGGGGCCAGAATGAGCAATTGAAAATGCCTCTAAAGAGATTAACCACACACCCTGAATGTACTGCCATTGTGTCTCGCAAAATCTAGGCAGCAAAAAAAAAAAAGTTTTCCCCTCAGCAAAACTGTGTTTATAGACATGTCAGAGCAGCACAGACTGAAATATAATCCCATTAACTTTGAATGGCAAGTCTATTACTCTGATGCATAATGTGTCTCGCTCGGCATGGATAATCGCCATCTCAGTGGAAATGGCGGTGAGATAAAGGGATTTGGGATGCCTTGACGTCTTTATGGATGGAGTAATATGGTTGGTAGGACCAGCGGCTCCCACAGAAAAGTTTGGGCTCGTCTTCTTCCTCCAATCTGAAATGTCATCTCGCGTGAGTGATGCTTGACAAAATAAAACGTAATGACTTCAGTGCGGCTCGTAATCTCTTTGCGTCATCACAACACTGTGGGCTGTTTGCTTTTTTTTCTGGAAAAAAAGAAGGTCTTGATAAGGAGAAATTTTAATGAATTTCTAACAGGCGACATCTTTGTTATTGAGGGATTAAAAATACACTTTAGAGACAATGTGTAGGTTCCATAATAAGAACAAAGTGCACTGAAATGAGCTTGTAACAGGAAGATTAGGATGGATTATTGAGTGTGGGTTTCTGCTGTTTCAGTGATTAGAGTAAAATCTCTGCCCTTTGCCATTTTCAAGCTCTGATTTTCAAGACACAAAAAGAACGATGTGATCTGTATGTCAAGCAGCGGCGAGAGGGACACATGAGGTTGTTAATGTCTGGGGGGGGCTACATTGATATACGCATATCACGGGGAAAGTGAGGGTTAAAGAGTGGGAACGTATCCAGACATTGTGATGCAAAGGGCACGGGAGGGTTAAACCAGGTTCTACTCGGCCCCCTGACCTGAGAGCTCTTTGATGCCGGAGCCTCCAGGACGCGGGCCCCCGAGGGGGCTCAGTGTGGCGCGGCCCTGGGACCGGACCACTGCCACGGAGTCAGCGGGATTCTGGGACTCGCTTTTGTCCCCAAAGAAAATGTACGTGGCTTTGGGTGGGACTGGGGGAAAGGTCACATACAGGGAGCATGGGGAGAGAGGGCCGAGAGCTAAACAAACAGAGCGAGGAAGCTCATCAGATCACTTTCTCATCCTCCGGTTGGATGACGCATGAACATTGTCTTGCTTAAAGACTTTGCGGGTGTGTAATACATCTCTACAGGCAGCAGCCGAACTGAATAACATTCTTTATTTCCACCACAAAGCCATAATGGTATGGAGCAGAGATGAAGCTTCAGATGTGTGTTACAAACAACATTATAGTAGTTATTTAGTTCCCCTGTGGTATCCTGTAAAATACACAAAAAATCAAGACTTATTTGTCATCATATGCAACATCAAACAACTCAGGGTTAGATTTCCCTCACAGATTATATTTTAAAATGCGGTAAACATGTTGTCATCTGATAAAACGTCATCTTTAATGCAATGCCCTCTACATCTGCAGTGCAGATAGTCACCCAGTTCATCATCTCCCTCAATGGAAATCTCACAGTTGGTAAATATCACACAGTCAAGACTCAAAATGGATCAAAGCCTCTTAGATCAATACTGCAGCTGGAGTTGGAGTTGGTTCTCTGTTGCTCATGCTGAGGCATCACAGCACTGAGGTCCTTTTGGGGGAAAAACTCTCACCGTGTGTCCCGTTGGAAGTCGACCAGAGAGAGTCTACAGAGAATACTTCGACAAGAGACTTCACACTTGTCTCTACAGGATCAGATACATTGATCTTAATCTTGGAGTCTCAGGTCGTTCAAGCAGGCTGAAGTCAGTTTACAGTTACACATGTCTCCAACCTGTGTCTCACAACACAGATACAAACATTTGAATATAGAGAGAAATGATTCATATTATGCTGTATTTGTTTGCCAAGGACACTCTACTACAATCCATTTGTTTGCTATGGCTAGTAGTTATTTCGCAAACTAAGACTTCAAATGAAAATGTAAAGAGTTTGTAAAATAAATAGATTTTTTTTTAAAGATTAAACAATATTAAAGCTTCAATAACTTGTCAGATATTTAAGTCATTTTTCATTTAACACTGGAAAACATTTTCTATTTTTTTCCAATGTGAGGATTTGGTGAGTTTATTATTAGATGATACAGATATTTGAAGGCGTCACTTTAGCCTGTGGCGGACTGTCATGGGGTTTTATTACTGTTTTCTCGAGCTTTGCAAATTAATCCGTCAATTTCAAGAAAATAATCACGAAGGGAAATTATTACCACTGCAGCCTTGTAGGAAAAAAATAGTTATAAACTCAACTAGCTTCAAATGATGTCAACACAATAATGCATGAGCTGCCATGCAAGGTGCTTTCCTGCTATTGGGAGCAACTTTGGGTTCAGAGTCACTTGGACCCTTGACATGTGGAGGGGAGGGGGCTTGAGCCAGCCTTGTGATTACTTGTATTGGACTAATTTCATAGCTGTGAAGGCCTAGATCAGGGGTGCCCAATCCTGGTCCTCAAGAGCCCCTATCCAGCATGTTTTAGATGTTTCCCTCTTCCAACACACCTGATTCACATGATCAGGATCGTAATCAGCTTGATGATGAGCTGATCATTTGAATCAGGTGTGTTGGAAGAGGGAAACATCTAAAACAGGGGTCTCCAATCCTGGTCCTCGAGGGCCACAGTCCTGCATGTTTTAGATGTTTCTCTCGTCCAACATACCTGATTTAAATGATCAGGATCGTTTTCAGGCTTCTGCAGAGCTTGATGATGAGCTGATCATTTGAATCAGGTGTGTTGGAAGAGGGAAACATCCACAACATGCAGGACTGTGGCCCTCAAGGACCAGGATTGGGCACCCCTGGCCTAGATAAAGACGGTGCTCCAGAACCACACCTGCCAGACATCAGCGATGATTGCCCTGGAGCTCCTGACCTACTTTCAGCCTTGTTCTTCCCGCCTCCAGCTACATCTGATTGGACCACCACTCCTCCTCCACCTCAGCAATCGCCACACCTGGCTATTTAACCAACCAGCAACCTTTCAGTCAAGTTGGCTGGATTTAATGTGACCAGTCAGCCCTGGTGCCTCTTGCTCTGTGTGTTTATGTGTTAATGTAACTTCTGTTGGCAGCTGCTAACTCAGTGTGGGAGTTGTTATGAGTCTTAGTGAAGACTATGACTCCCGTTAGCAGCTGCATAACTTTGTGAAGAAGTTACTCGTGTCTTGTGTTTTCATATTGTGTGTGTTTTGCGGCACCAGTTTGTTTTAGTTTCTTTTGTGATTTGTGGACGTTGCTATTCGATTTAAAGTTTGTTTTTGTTAGCTAGCATTCATCACTCTGGTAGCCTTCGCGTTTTGATTTGTAGCAACATCCACCATCTTCTTTTGTATTGTCACAGTTCTGTTCATTTACGTTATTGAGCAATAAATTGTGTTACCTGAACCAGTTCCATCTGGTTTTTGTTGCGTCCAGCTGACCCCAGAGGCTGGATCGTAACACTTTTATTTACTCATTTCATATTTTGAAACGGACATTTTTTCCATTTAAACTGAAGAACTGCAGAATTTTACTGAAGCATGTATTAATTATATTTTTGGACTCTTTGGAGCTTTTTAAGTGGACATTCAAGAATAAATAAATGAATAAAACCATTCATTTATAAAAAACTGCTTCACTGCTGCCTGCTTTCACAAATTACCATTTAGTTGTTCAATTTAATGCTGGAATGTGTTAAAATGGTCAAACCCTTGACATGAGTGTTTCCATCCATGTATTCAAATAAATCTAATACAGTTTTGTTTATATAGTACCAATTTACAACACAAGTAATCTCAGGGCACCTCACATCAGTAAGGGTAAGAACTTGCAATATGATACCATAAGAGAAACCCAACAAACCAAATGATTCCCTCTGAGCAGCTCTTTGGCAACAGTTGGAAGAAAAAACTCTCTTGTACCAGAGAGAAACCTCAAGAACCAGGGTCAGGGAGGGGAGCTGGGGTGAGGTTAAAGGGGAGACAAAGACACAAACAACATATAAAAGAACAATAAACACTGTGGAGGTTGGTGAGGCCAGAAACTGTAGATCAGAAATATGTAGCTCAGGAATCCAAAGACACCTACAAAGAGACGACAGAACACAAACTACAGGAGAGAGGAGACACAGGGTTAGTGACATGTGATAGTGAAGAAGAGGAGAGGAGAGCAGAGGTGCATGATGGGAAGCCTCCCATGGATCTATAGCAGCTTCACTCAGCGATGGTTCAGGCTCACCTGAGCAGCTCTAACTACAAGCTTTAACAAAAAGAAAACCTTGAAGCCTAATCTTAAAATGAGAGAAGTGTGTCTACCTCCTGAACCCAAACTGTGAGCCAGACGGCTGAACACCTCCCATTCTGCTCCTGGAAAATCTAAGAACCACAAGTAAGAGAGCAAAGTGCTGTAGTGTTGCTGTGACCTGTGTGTTTAATACCAAAGTTTCCCTGATTAAAGTCTCTCTAGCTTCTAAGAAAACACATTTGATGAATTGGATGAAGGGGAAGCTGTGATATTTCTTGGCAGATGTTTAGTTTTTCATCTTCTCACAGACAAAAATGTCAGAACGTTACGAGCTCTAATGACGGCTCCATTTGCATCAAGAGAGAAATTAAGTGACAGACGAAAATTAAAACGATATAGGAAATGACGGGCTGGAGATCATTTAGTCAATCACGATAATTCTACAATTAACTAAAAATCTTCTGGTAATTTGTGCTCTGCTTTGGATGATTTTGCTCCAGTGATGATGTTCTCTCCGTCATCCAAAGTGTACCTATTTCAAATTTTAAGGGGAAAAAAATGGGAGGAAAAATGCTGTTTAAAATTTAAATGAGCTCAAACAAATGCCTTTTGCAGTGCATGATTTTGCACCTGTTTTGGGACATGAATTTTCGAAGCAGTCAAAGTGAGTAACTCCACTGAGGAGGTTGTGAGGGCAGATTTTAAGCATTAATGTGCCCTCTAGTGGCTGCACTCAAACAAGTCATCATTTTGCCCACCGGAGCAGAGCACCAGCCCCTCTGGTGCTTCAGTGTTCTAATAATAGTGAAACAAAATATCCACCAAGGAGTGTGAAGCTGAAAACATAATTTATTTGACATTGATGGCACTCAGAGGATCATACTCTTACCTTTTCACATATGCCTTTTCATCTTCTCTTAGCGCAATTAATTTATAATGCACGATAATTGCACACAGTTGTTTTTTTAATCAGCTGTGGTGAACTGTGTTGCCTTTTCGATTTCCTGACCTGATCACACACACACACACTAACACACACACCAGCCCCCCGTTCAGACCTCTCCGTGCTCCGCCAAAGGCTAAGACGTTCATTTAAGATAGATGGAGTGTGTTCGAGTCTATTCGAGTCACTCATTTCCACTCTCTCCATGAATAATGCAGTGAAGACAGCTGATGAGGCACATTTGGTTGTCAAGTTGAGAGGCAGGCACGCGGTTACATAAGAGCGCCGGGGATGCGGATGTCTGACAAGCCTGGCTTTGAAGAAAGTACCCCCACCACCACCATACCACCAGCACCACCACCAGCACCACCCTCACCTCCCGCTGGGATTAATCGTCTCCCTCGAAGGGCCTGAACTCACCACCTTGGCCGGACGTGCAGGTATGATGAAAGAAAACAGCCCTTAAAACATCATTCTGGGGCTAAATTATCCAACAATGTTATTAGGAAGGACTCAGTTTTGCTTTTTCCTGGCAGATGTTCAAGTCATTGCATTGTTTTTTTAGGTATTTTTTCTTATTATTTTTAATTCAGCTGAAGGATGGTTATTTATAGGAGGATAAAAGCTGACACTGTTGAGATACAGGCTCTTTTCTTCCTCTGAGAATTCATTCATTTTAGATTCCTGTTTTTATATTTTACATTTTTATGTTACCCACTTCTCATATTTATACAGCTGATATGCGCCTTCTTTTATATTTAATAGTATGTTTCGAGAAGTGGCCCAGACTCGAGGCCGACACGTGCCTCTTCAATCATTTATGAGAGTTAATGCAGAGAGCGAGGCCAAGCAGCAAAAACCTGCTCCCCCGGGAGACCTGCGGGCACAAGGAAATTACAAATCAGCAGCACTATAAACCAAGCTGCCAGCAGGGAAGAGCTGCGGACTTCGCTGACGTTCAGCCTGCTTTCCTTTATGCATATGTTAGAGAAATGCTGATAAACCCTGAAAGACTGAGCCTCCTGTTTTGTGCACTAACAGGCCCGCAGCAGGCTTTTCAGGTGCTAATCACTTGCATTTCTGATTAAAGAACACAGGCAGAAAGTTGTGCGTAAACAACCTGGCTTTCCCTCGGGGTTGTTTGTCCCGCCTGGCGCTGAGAAATGTTACGGAAACTTTCAGGCTCGGGAGAGAAGTGTGAAGATTTCAAAAAAACGTCCTTCAGAAAAGGACGCAAAGATCGTTCGCTCATCCTCGGCTAATTCATTTTCCTTCCTTTCGAATGTAAGAAAAACAATCACGCTGGCTTAATATGACCATTACCAACAGCACATCCCTGAGAGAAAAAACTCCCATTTTTCCTGGTGAGAGCAGAAGCGGATTATGGAATCCCACTCATATTTGCCAGATAAATTGCCATATTATCGCCTCCCATTTCTCTCTAAATCTACCGCTCTAAAGCTCCTCAACTTTGTGGGGAAGGAGACGGCGGCGATATTCTGGAGCCTCTTTCTCTCCTTTCTCACCGCCCTCCTCCTTCCCCTCCCTTCACTCTCTGAAAAGTAATTTAATTCTGCTGCCAGTTTATCCTGTGAATAAAAGAGATGAAGAGGAGGAGAGGAAGAGCTTGAGGGGGCTCACGGTTGTGTTAACTTTGTCCTTCCTTTTTTTTTTTTTTAACCGCCTTTCGAGCTAAATTACAAAAGCTCGCAGCTAACAAGGATGTCATGATCGCCGCCAAACGACAAATCCCGCCTTTCTTTTGACCTTCGGCATCCAAATGTAAATCATCTTAAAAAAAAACGCACCAAATAAAAACAGGTTTAGACAAGGACGGTAAAAAGGGGTGAGACTCTTTCACACGTGGTATCAGTCATCTGACCTTAGCCGCCGTCTGTCTGGGGCGGCCGAACCACAAGCCTGACAGAAAAGGTAAGTTCCTGATTAATGATATTTCTCAGCCGCAGTGGAATATTCATCTGTGTACAATCTTGTGCCTCCATCAGCACTCTCGCCCCGGCCCGACAATGTCACTGTGACTTTGCAGAACCTTTCCCCGCTTCCAGGAGCATCTATTTTACGGTGCGTTTACGGGCGAACGAACATTACGCGCCCGTTTCGGTGACCTCAGAGGACGAGGAGAGGGAGATCAGAGAGGGAAGGACTTAAAGGGTGCTGTGCTTGGGAGACTTTATTGAAGTTCACAGGAGTAATTACGCTTCTGTGTTTTGCACGTGTCCGAGCGACATGCGGGCCCGTTCAAGGCTTTCACAGTGCAATAAAACTCGGTGCTGCTTTTAAGCATCCACCTTGTGTTGTCCTCTGTAGCTGACAGGGGGAGCTGTGGATCTCCCTTCTGCTCTGACGCCACAGCGTTAACAACAGTTGGTACAGTGAGCGGAGCTGGCATGTTCTCACCCACAGAATCACACATCAGCATCTACCAAAGCGTGACAGCCTTTTGCGGCGTGCTGTAGATTTCTCTCGACAATCAAAGGTTTGATTGCAGCTTGGGTAATTGTCATTGCTCATTGTGTTAATTGGTGGAGAGACTGAGAAAATAAATAGAGAAGGAGTAAGCGAGAGGAAGGAGGTGGTGGTGCTGGTATCAAGTATTGCTTTGTGGGGGGTTTTAAATCTCCTGAAACATCCAGCAGTGCAGGAAAGCCACGGGGCGTCCCCAGAGGCTGCTCTACCTGCAGTGTGCAAAGGGCCTGGGAGAGGAGAGATGGAGTTGTCAGCATTCCCATGAGGACCAAAGACCTGCCACAGTATGTATGTGGAAACCAGCTATAGGAAAAATGTCAGACATGAGAGAAAATAGGAGAATGTCCTGAACACCACAAACAGGGAACAAAATCGTTATTTGACACTGGATGATCTGCTGCTGCACACATGTAATGGTGGGCATTTAATTTCTTTCTGAGAGCCAGAGGAGAAGAATAATACTATTTTCATGTCTGTAAGTTAAACACAGAGCTAGAGTCAGCTCATGTTAGCTTAACATGAAGACTGGAAGCAGCTAGAAAAGCTCTGTTGAAAATGTCAAACTGAGCCCAGCAGCATCTTCAAAGCTGAATCTGTATACAAAATGAATCCATGTACAAACAAGTTTATCCATCCACCAAAAATGTCAGTGTCATAAAAATGGAATTCAGCCATAAATGATCGGCCTTCGAACTGTGACGTGTAGTTTTCAAGGTTTTAGCGTCGGTGCATTGTAGCCACATCTGGCAACTTCACTGTGACTACAGGAAGCTATTGAGCTGACTGTTGTTCTCTGAAGCCCTTTACAGACACAAGAGACAAAACACTGCTGTCTTCATGAGTTCGTCTGTCATTCAGACTTCTTTTAAATGAATGTTCCTCGTGGCTTCATTCAGACGTACCTACCACAGTGGCAGAGAGAACCACAGTAGCTGCCTGATACCTGTAATGAACACAAGATTGGACAATACATGTTGTGATGTATAATGCATTATAATGTACTAAAAGAACAAAAGACAAAATATATACCAATAGCCTACCAAACTGTCCAAATCACTATAATGGCCTGGTTTGTTTCTGATTTCCTGAACACTGAAAATTCTGTCTATGTAACTGATAATCTTTTTTTAAGAAATGCTGTCTGATGCTGCCTCTATTCAATAATCTCAGCTGGAATCAGCAAACTGAATTCCTATTACTGGTGAGTCTAATCTGACCTGTTCTGTTTAGTTTTACAGACATTATAGTTTGTAACAGATGTGAAATTGTAGCACAAAGTGAATGAGAAAGGTGTTTTTATGATTTTAGCTCCAAATTGCCTCTTATGTTCTCCGTGATGTTTCTGGACCAATATTGGTGCTGAAATGTGGAAGAACCTTTCCACAAAAAATCACATCAGACATCTCACAAACATGCCCCTTGTTTTTGTTTGCTTGTTTTATTTCTTACCTGTTAATGTGACCGTACGCAGTTCATGTCATGTTGAAACACCCAAGACTGCCACTGTGACGTTTACAGATCAGAGAGCAGAATGAAGTTGCCACATTCAGATGCCGTCAGATTAACGGAAAGGAGTGCATGTTTGAAAAGTGTTTAAGTTTTTACCTCTTGCCAGCTTTTCTATGTTTTTTTTATTGTGTCCCTGAACCTGTGCTCGTAATTTCATTCTAGGTGCATTTAAATTTCTTGTAATGTGCTAACTGAATGACAATAAATAAACGTATGTTGTCATCTCTACATTACAGTTTATTTCAGTAGTAAGAAAACACAGTATGTTAGAAATGAGCTTTAGAGGTATATTTTGGGAGATGGACTAGCTGTTTCTCTCTGCTCCCATTCTTCATTGCTAAGCTACGCTAATTGCCTCCCGGCCCTCAATCTCAGAAAGAAAGTGAATTAAGCCGATTTCCCAAAATTGTTATTATTGTTTTTATGTGTTACAGGCCTAAAATAGAAACTATTCATTTAAATGAGGGTAGATTAAATAATCCTGCCTATTACTTTATAACAAAGCAGTTTAACGCAACATGCAAGAATATTTAGTTTGGCTGCATGAAAAACTCCAAGGAGGAATTCAGCTGGTCAGAAATTAGTCTAATACATAATCCTCTGTAAACAAACAGCTTTTCATTTTGGTTTTTATTCAGAATAAACAAACATTAATGTGTCAAATGCTGAGCTTTTAGTTTGACAGAACCAGACAAGTTGCTTCCCCCTTTCACAATCTTTATGCTAAGCTAAGCTAGCCAGCTCCATAGATTCACATTCAGACAGTTTTCAGCAAGAAAGTGAATAAGTGCATTTACCAAAATCTTGAATTCAAACACAAAGGTGGATTGTTTTGCACGGCTGTTGTTCTAGACAGCGTTGTTTGTGGGAAGGACGTTTCCAGACTGTGTGGCTTTTAGTCAAGGCAAAGTCAAAGTTTATATTGGAGTTCCTGTGGGCCTGAAGTCCTGCACAGAAATGTCTTTAAGGATGAAAAAAGGGATTCTGCCCCCCTGGTGTGAGCTACTTTCAGCGCCTCCAATGGCTCTTGGCATTGTCACGAACATTTCCAAGCTTTACACCAGGCCACACATCCCTCATAAAAATCCCTCTCACGCTCTCTCCACCGTAACGAGCCCGGCGCACTGTAGCTTCTATTTTTACGAGCCCCGTTAAGCAGAGGGCTTTTACTCCTTCAGCACGTCGGGCCTACACAAGCCTCTGAAAGACAATGGAGAGCACAATTTGGAGGGAATTTGAATCACATTTTTACCAGAAATGCTGACAATTTCAGGGTGGAAGTAGCGGCGCAGGAGCTGGAGGAAATCAAGAGAGGGTTTGCTGGATTCTCCACAGGAGAGCAGCCGTGATGTCGGGTGTCAGCTTGTGTTAGGGTGGCCATGTGCAGCTTCCAGTGGCCTCGTGCCAGCCGAGCAGGAAAAAGAAACGCCGTGTTCTGCCTTTGTCTTCTGTTGTTTTGGTTTTACTAATTCTCTGTCATGCCTCATGTGTGACCGTAAAAGCCTGGAACTGTAAATCACGGATATTGTATTTGCGCTGCGACAGTCAAAGAGAAGCGTTTTATGTCTTCCATTACCTCGCGCGAAAACATTTTCCCGCGTTAAAGCCTTCATTGCAAACAGACGTGTGATTACATCAGACACCAGCGAATGGATTTCAGTACAATTCAGCTGCTCCTGCCCTTATCAAAGCTGCAGCGCGGGCCCCTGGGTGCACAGCAATGCATGATCTAACCATGTCAGTGTCAGATAGCTGCGAGCTATACTGATAAGTGTGGCAGAGTGCATGTAAAACACACTCTCGGAGGGACGGGGACATAATCAAACAAACAGACACACCGTGCATATGGATGAGTCCAATTCCTCGTGGGAGCAGAGGCTCAGCGGGAAGCGGAGACAGAGAGGATGAGACTCAGAGCTCACTCTATTAACGGCAAAACTTCTGACTTTGTTTCTGGATGTACCAGAATTACTCCCCGAGTGACTGTTTTTATGTGGAGGTAATTATGGAATGGGCAATTTTATGACTTGGGGAAGGAAATCATCTCTTTTTTTTTTTGCTATTAGAGAATAAGATAAAGCTAAGCATTTTTGTTCTCAGATCGCTTGCTTTACACAGTAACATAAAATATACATAATGAAGCGTAATAAAATTAGTCACCATATGCCAAATTACAACCAAATCAATAAAGGGTGCAGAAATTAGTGTAAAACAAAAATGAAAAACACATTATAAGCTGTATGAAAATGAAATAAAATCACGCTGAGTTATGGCTATATGATAAAAAGGGATGGAAGCGACAATAATCGTCCTTAATTATGCACAAGAAACACCAAATATAGCAGAATTATAACCCTCGTGTTACATTTTCGGCTTGTAAAACTAAAATGATTAATTCATTGAAAGTATTTTCTCTCTAATGTTTGTGAATAGCAGAGTGCATGACATTAATGTTCGTCTTTTCCTGTGTTCGATGGACTAAAGGCTACATACCATAACCCAAACACATTAGGGCACAATTAAAGCCAGGCCTCCCCTATGAACGTCGCTGCCCTATAAGTGAGCAGAGAGACCATCGTAAAGGTTCGGCTAAGAAGGGCAACGGTTCTCACGGGAGGAGCTCTCGGCCTTATTGGTAATGTGTCCCAGAAGGAAGTTGCTCGAATGTGTACGTGTCAGGACGTGCGGCGCATATGAGATGTCGGAGCGAAAAGGTTGCAGAGTTGAAATAGTCTGTGATTGAAGATTACTGAGGATTACTGAGAAATACTCGGATTTGTAGCACAATACCAACCTCGCGTGTTGCCGCAGGAATACTTGTTGGTTTAACGCAGGATGTTCTCATTTCAGGGGTCCTATTGGAAATTCATTTATTCAAGGCAGCTAGCAGGCATGAAAACCCACCTCTTATGTATACATTACATGCATTTCTGTCCACAGTGGGGTCACCGTGGGCAAATTTATGAAGTTATAGGCTGAGTGGGAGGAGGTGAGAAACCCTATGGAGAAACCGCATAAACAACAGAATATCACGCAAGAGATTGAGTTAATTGAGTAAAGTGTTCGCTGCCTACGAGGATGAGAAAGAAAGAAAAAAGAGTTTTCTGTCAGTAAAAGAACTCAACAAATCCCAACCAAGCCTCTGAGTAAAGATCAGAGCAGGTTACAAAGGAAAATATGCCCTTTTCTTTTTTTTTTTTTGATTGTTGCAAATTTGACAGAAACAACTTTCAAAGATCAAACGATAAAACCCGAGTCTCAGATGTCACAGTGGAGAGATTTCAAATGCTAATTAAAGGGTCTGCAACACTGCGAATTCATTGATTATTAATGGCTCTAATAGGTTTTGCCACATTAAATGTATCTTCACTGAAAACACTGAACCTGGGAGTCGTTCGAGTCTTTTGTGAGTGCAGGAACTTATGAGGCGTTCAGAAGGAATGTGAACCAGCTAAATGACTCTATTAAGGCAGGTGATAATGGCGTGTTATTGGTGGAATTCGTTCACCGGACCAACGCCTGCTGGGAGCAAACGGCTTGCTGGGTCTCCACGGTGATGAGACAGAGAGTTGAGGTATCCATGGGAGACAGTGGGCGTGATGGGATCCCCGGGGAGCGTGGAGGAGGAGGAGGAGGTGAAGAAGAGCTTAACATCTCCACTGCTAGAGAAAGAGAGATTCAAAAACCCAGAGGAGATGAAGAAACAAGGGGGGGGGGCAGAGGAAACACATCACACCATTATCGGAATGTTTTTAATTGAGCACAAATGAGAATTGAATGCTTTGGAATTCTTTGCAGGCTGAAAATATCTCAAAATCATTAACAGCATGAGCCACTGAAACCATTAAATGAGGCGTGATTGTCATGTGGGGCGGCCAGGTTGCGACACTGGTTACTGCCCTGAAGACAAACTTACATAAATGTTTTCATGTTTTTTTTTGGCTTGCTCCAAATGACAACTCAAGTGATGCAGTTACATGTTTTCTATTTATTTATGCCTGTATGAGAGCAGAACAATGCAGTGTGACACCAAAATGTGTAACAGCTACATTCATCTGCTTAGCAAAGCATATTAAATTCACAAAAAGAGGCTGTAGTTTTGCAAGACAGATACGTTTTAACTGGCCGATTCTTCTCTATTCACCTGTTTCCATGTCATCAGTTTTATATCACGTGATTTAGAAGCTACTTTCACTTTGCTCATAAAAGAAAGTTTGCACAGAGGAGCTGTGATGTTAAATATACAGCACTTTTTTTCAGGACTTAATCAAGAATAACAGATATTTGAAACCAATGTACATTAGCATATTAACATCCTGGTGTCAAAATTTCAAATAACTTCAACACGACACTTCACTGAAATGTCGAAACACAAAGCTTGTTTACTAAGCTGCTATGGTGACAAGTGGATGAATAGCCCTAAAAAATGGAACCATCAACAATTTTACAGCCTTTTTAGAGAAAATAAGTCAGTATAACTCTTCACATTATGAAGCTGATATGGCTAAAGTATTACCAAACATTTTAACAGGTGTCTATGTGGCCAACCTACATGCAAAAAAGATACAAGAAAAATCCACAAAAAGATCTAAAAGCAGCTCAAACAGAAACAAAACGACCATAAAGAGCAGTTGGAGTGTCTTGCGTTGGGGCATGTCTAATCTATTCATGTCTGTAGACTGTTCGCTGCAACTATTTGCTGCTATTCTTTCAAATCCCAATATCTAAATTATGTTCGATTCACTTATTTAACCTGTATAAACAATACAAGCATACATCTGCGATTGGTTTTTATTCCGCCTCCAGCCCCTAACAACCCCATCCCTCCCAGTAGCACACACTCATCAGCGGTCCCTCTCGTACTCTCCCTTGTAATCTTGTGTGTCTCGGTTCCGGCTCGGGTATAATTGGCTGCCTTGTGTGTGGCTGCTAACGCTCTCTGGAGTCCAGAGAGGTCAGCTAAGTCAGGGTTCATTAGTGTAGCAGTGGAGCCGCCACCATATTCCCTCAAGCATCTGTAAGTTCCTCTTCCATCTATACGGCGCTCTGTCTTTATTGGACACCCAGGCTGAGTGGAAAACACCAAGTAGTCCTTCATAATGGTACGCAACTGTCACTCACACACGGAGAAAGGCATTAAAATGCAAATATATGTGTCCATGAAACACGAAAACCTCTGATTGGATTTTGAAAAAAAATATTTGCAAGAATGTCACGGTGGCAGGAGCTACAGTAGGATGTTTGGATCCTGAACTTTCACTCACCTCATTAAACCACATCTGATGTGTTGAACACACAGTATCTTCCTCCACCAGGACCAAATCAGGGTCATCGCAATTTTTTATTTTTTTTTGGGAGGGGGGGAGGTTGTGCTCCTAAAAGCAGTAAATGATACCTTCTGCTATAATGCCCAGCCGTGTCCTATTATTAGTTTTCTCATTTTCAGAGATGGGGATGAGATGGAGGGACTCCCAGAGGCTCCACACTTTCCTCCACTGTCTCCCCGTGATGGGCTGCCGGTGATGGATGAGGTGAGCCTGATCCAAAAGCAGAGAAAATGAAGCTTTCATTAGACAACGTAACCAAGCAGTTGTGAGCCATCTCCTGAGTCCCTCTCCCAGCACTCAGACACATTACCTGCACCCAAACAACAGCACCTTTTAGATGGAATCAATGTGTTGTTCTCTTGCAGCCACCTCTGCACTTTCACACACTGAACCTCGAGTCAATTTCCAGACTTTCTGCGAGAGGGAAGGAAGGAGGCTGTTTGAGCTTCAGTTGCTCACTGATTTCTGCTTTGTGAGGGGCTTTAATGTCCTTCTGCTGCCTATTTTAGGCACCTGGGACGAGAAAGCTAACTGTATATACGGCCAATGATTATTGATTTATAGGAACAGGATGTCCCTTGGGAAAACGATCAGCCGGAGAGGAAGCTTAGAGCAAACACTGCTGCCTGTAGATCTAAGATAGATTAAAGGCTCAGCTTTATGTGAATTATGCTCTCTGCAGGGGTTTAACTGAAGCAATGATGTAACCTGGTTAGGGGCATTCACACGTGAAAAACGGGGAAAGTTCAACCGCTGTCTGGCAACACCTCCGTCCCCAGGGCTGTTTCCGTCGCTCAGGTTTTAGCCTCGCACGGTTCCTCCCTTTCCGCCTGTGCACAGTTTGGGGTCATGTTTTATTACCGCCAAACACTTCATGAATGAAATTTTAATGCAATTTTCTCTTGACAGCCTCGTGGAGGAGTTCCTCGAGCAGAGTCCCGGTCCCTACACGCCTGTATCTCCAAGTGCACCGCGAGTTCAAGGTGAACGTAGTGTTTGGCAGCACTTTTTAGGAAGGAGGGGAGGGGAGAAAAGACACATCTCTAAATATCCAGGTTGCCTCTTTGATGTTCCTCGAAGAGCAGAGAAGGCAAGAAGAGAGAAGAGTCGATCACCCTGTATTTCAGGGGACGGAAATTATAGCTGTTTAATTGCCACAGCTGTGATAAAATATTTAGCGTATTATAAAAAGGCTGAAACCACATTTAGAGAATCTCTTTGCTATTCTGTCTCACACTCTCCTCACTCTATCTCCCCTCTGCCAGACAGCCAATAAGCCATGCTTAAATATTGATGGAAATTTTCTATGATTTTCCTGGTTTATAAACACCTTTGATCTTCGTTCATTTGCCCTCTCTTGTGCTTAATTTGCTTCGCCTCTGGAGTCTGCCATTTCTAAAGTAACTGCGATGAAATATTGTACCTTAAGAGTCCGTCTCAATCATTTATGAAACGTAAACTCTGTAGGTCATGTTGACATTTTAGACATTTACTGCTTTACCCTCTTCCTCTCGTTCGGCTTATGCAATGTATGTTTGTGTGTGTCTTCGTGTCTTGAATTACAGTGGGTGCTGCAGAAGCAATGAGGCAGCGTGGATCTGCTTCCTCTTTAAGGGTCAAACCCATTTCAATCAGACCCATTTAATCAGCGATGCACTTACAGGCAAAGACTCAGTCTGTCAACTCTGGCTATCGCAGACAAGACACTTCACAGCACAATTACACACAAAGACTCCACACACATCAATAACTCGCATGAACACCAGGCATCCAGTCTGCACTCCGGAGCCATAAACAGTGCCTAATAAACTTCAGTGATACATACACTGCGATGATGAAAGTGTCATAAACCACACCCATTCAATCGCGTCAATGGGAAGCGACGCGCGGCTGCAGTTTGATGCAACGTGAGGCATCGCGTTTAGCAATAATGAAATAAATCTTTTGTCCTGCATCGTGGACGACCAGCCATAGGAGCTGTATGCTATGTTTCTGTAATAAAGTGTGTTTTATGTCGCTGAACAGACTATAGGTCACCCTGTGCATGTGCACGTAAAGGCATCCACTTTAGTAATTGCTCAGGAAAAGGAGGAATATACTGCAGTTGTAATAATATAATGGATACTACATAAAAATATGTAGTAAATCAATGCAAATATACTTAGCAGAGCAGCCTCTCTGTCCTCATCACCAGGCTCCTTCTGGGTACCACAGCCTGGTCTCACACCAAAACGCACGGCAGCTATGTTTGCTTTCCAGCACGAAACACATTATTTTTACAAAAAAGCTCACAAAATTATAAGATGCTTGTGTTTCTTGGCAGGACTTGTCATCATTGCAACCAAGAGAACATTTGAGGTTTTGTGGTTAGTTTTTCGATGCATGCATTTTAGCCCAAACTGCGATGTTTCCTAAACCTAACAAGTAGCTTTGATGGTGTAAACTAAAGCACATAGTGACAGAAAATGACTGGGGGGGGGGAAGCAACAATAAACACAACAAAGTGTAAAAAATAATCAGAGAAAAGAATGTGGAGTTTTATGGATTATGTTGCACGTAAAGAGAAAGAAACCTGAGAGTCACATGATGTGGTTGAAGGCCAATGGAATACGAGGTGTGTCAGAAAAGTTTCAGGACTGGGGTCACAAAAGATATAATTCAAATACAATCTACAAAGTGCAAGTTTTTCCCTTCGTAGTAATCTCTCTGGAGTCTAACACACTTGCCCAGCCTTCTCTGCTGCCATGCACTCCGGGAAGGATTCTTCCAAGATCGTCCGTCGTCACAGCCATCTTGATGTCGTCCACGTCTTCAAAACGGGTCCCCTTGATGACCCCCTTGAGCTTGGGGAAGAGGAACAAATCCTACAGAGCCAGGTGGGGTGAGGAGGGAGGTTGCTCCAGCACGATGATGTTCTTCTCAGCCAGGAACTGTGGGATGCTCAGGGCGTTGTGAGCAGGCGTGTTGTCATGGTGAAGCAGCCACGACTTGTCCTGCCACAACTCTCACCTCTCCTGAACGAAGCAAACAGGATCTCTTTGTAGACGTGCTGGTTGATTGTCTGAAGGGGAAAACTCGTAGTTTGTAGTTTGGGTTTGAAATATACCGTTCGTGACAGCAGTCCTGGAACTTTTCTGACACACCTCGTAGAATAGGCCAGAGAAAATAAGCACGTCACACTTGTGCAGCCTTTACTGCAAAACTAGTACAGCTTGTGCTGTGGATCAACGTAGCTGTTACATGTTTCAGTGTGAGCATTGAGTTGCCCCAGCTATTTATAAATCCATTACAGGGATTGCACATACACTAATTCCTCACTTCTTACTGACATCGAGCTAGTTGCAGAGTCCTGTTTTAATAATCAGGTTACACTGCTTCAGAAAAGGACACATTTGCAGCAGGATCTACAGAGAATTATCGGCCTAATCTGCAGCTTTACGGAGCGCTCACGTCAATATTTAACTGTTTGATCCAAAATGTCACTGTTTAGGTTCAGCGGCTGATGCAAGCAGCTGTTGTTCAGTGAAAAAGCTTTGAAAATTATACACTGCCTGCTCAGGTGGGTGAAAAAAAAAAAAAAGCTGAAGCATTTAGCAGCTTAAGAGGATGATATTTTACTCATGAGATCAAAACAGACCAGAATATTGGATTTGCATTCATCAGGTGTCGTGAGATGTGACTCAAATTGGATGATAATGTTGCTCTGTAACTGCTGGATGCGTAAAGAGGCAACTGTTTGCAAACACGTTTATCATAGTTTATAACTGTCTCTTTACGGGAAATTACTGTGAAAAAAAACAGATGCATTGAAAACCTGTTTACGGTAGTTTGCTTTAAAGACAGCCGCAAAAACATAAACCTGTTTACAGTGAGCCGTTTTAAAACAACAGATACAGACTGTAAACCTAATTACAGTTAAATCTCTGTGACAAACACAGCACAACTGTATAACATATTACCATATTTTATTGCACAGCTCAAATGTAATTTTAGGATTTTTTTGGCAGCTGTAACTTAGCATTTTATTATTGTTGCTTGTTTAAAGTAAATTACTGTGAAAAAAAATGATCTATTGTAAACCTGTTTACAGTTCTTTTCTTTTAAAATACCAAGGCAAATGTATGCTGTTTACAATAAACTATATATAATAAATGAATGAATAAAAAAGCAAAAATGCATTTTTGCAAATACCAAAACATAAACTGTCCAGGAACCCAAGATGTGATCGGTGCCACCAACCAGATCTTGTATCATTAAACTTGGTCAGTGTTGTAGCCAACATGTGGTGATGATTCTGGTCTGATCACCTAATTAGAGGCATCTGTATATTTATGTTACATATGATAATAATTTCAATAAGTAGTTAATTTTAGACGTAATCTGCTAAACTATACTGTAGAATGTTGGTTTGTTTTTTAAGACAAAGATCAATTAAGTGAAGTTATATTTGTTTTTTCATCACATATCACTCGCTACAGTGAGCTACAGTAAACAGCTGCTGGCCTCTAACTATCCTTGACATGACTGTTGACTGAGTCACTGGCTTCAGACTTGACACGTGGACACCTTTTGATACAGAAACTGGTGCAATGTTCAGGAAACTTACTAACTTGTTTATGATTGTTGTGGCTATTTAGTTGAATTGAGATATTTGCTGCACATGGTTCCTACATTCTCGCTCTCGCTGCGATACAAGACTGATTGTCAACCAGCTGCAGCGAAATAAGAACACGATTGTGTGATTTTTTTAATGAAAAAAGGCAAAGTCACCATCTTGTTTCCAAAATTAGAATGCCAATTTCAACAAAAATTACACCCCCAAACCAAAAGCTTTTTTTCAAGTACTACAGCTTAGTTAAACTCTTTCCTCACATTTTACCTGGACTTTTAATACAAGAAAACTCAGAAATATCATTTTTACACCAGGAAAACATCAGTGTCACCCAAACTGTGTTTTTCAAACAGACCATCAAATTTTCCGTTATTAAACAAACTCTAAACTTAAGAATTTATTCTTAGTTTTGTAAGTGACTTCGAAGTGAAGTATTTCAGAGGGCCACAGCAGATGATCCTCTCAGCCTGGTGGTTTCTCCTAAAGGTTGTGTTGCTTCTTCTTCATCATCATCGTCTTCATCATCATCTTCTTCTTCTTTTTCTTCATCATCTTCTTCATCTTTTTCTTCTTCATCTTCTTTTTCATCATCTTCTTCTTCAGATTCATCTTCTGGATCATCTCCTTCTTTTAATTAGGGTCCGAGCACCCAAAAGGGTGCGAAGACCCTATTGGAACTGCTCGGATTATTATTATTATTCGTGCCAAAGACACGCGTTTTTGAGGCCCTAAACATACTCGAAAACTCACCAAAATTGCCATGTACATAAGACCCGGTGGAAAATTTTATAATTTGGAAGAACAATACACACCTCAATAGAAAAATTGCTCCACAGCGCCACCTTCTAAATTGTCAAAAGCACATTTGGCCTAGAGCTACGCAATTTTGTAGGCATATAGAGCAGGTCAGGACGAATAAAAAAGTCAGGCTGGGCCAAGTTGTTAAATGCAACACGGCTCAACGGCGCCCTCTACAATATTTCAACAGATTCCCATTGGGGCTATATTTGATTTACAACTTCTACATTTGCTACACATATGTAACAACTTGTGACGCACAAAAAAGTCCATTAGCATGTTTCTGTAAAC
>NW_007578612.1:0-34160 GCF_000690725.1 Stegastes partitus
TCGCCGTTTTTCCAACATGGCGGATTTCCTGTCGAGTTTACAGAAACATGCTAATGGACTTTTTTGTGCGTCACAAGTTGTTACATATGTATGTTACATATATTTTCCACCATCTTGCCATTCCACGTCCGAGGCATGTTCTCCATCAGAGACGCCGACGCCGGGTTTGGGTCAGACCGGGACGCACTGCCAGCTGGTGGGAGAACTTTGAAATCGTGCTCCTGGAGGAATGGCGTGACGATTTCCGTATGTCCCGATTGTCACTCCTGTCGTTGGAGTTCTTACATCCTCACGTAGAACATGAATGTGCTGAACAATGCACTGATGCGGTTAGGTGTGGATGGATTTTTACTGAAAACGAGGTGGTGTGTACGTTCGTTTTTTTCTGGACGGAGATGGGAGGATATTCGGCTTTACAGAAACCCTGCTACGTGTGGACAAGGCCTCAGTCTTGAGTTATATTTGTTTAAATTAGTACATTTAATCATTGCCTACAGATCCTGGGCTGCTTTTTATGCTGTTTTACACACTGCCTAGTCTCCAACATAACAGAATTAAATTTCTCAAAAGATCAAACAAAGTCTTCCTTTGCGGATGTTTGGTGGTTTGCAGCAGGTCTAGAAACACCGCTGCAACGTGCTAGACAATAATTACTATAACAAAGTTTACAAGAATAACAGAAATTGTCAATAAAACAAAAGTGATGGAGAAGACAAGGATGTAAAAAACAACACAAACAAAAACGTTTTATTTTAGTATAACAGCTTGTTGAGTCGACTGGGAGGAATAGTAATTTGTAGACCAAGCAACTTCCTGTTTCCCAGTGCAAGAAGCTTTGTGCAAGAACTTTGAGTCCACCATGCACTTCTGTATGCACTTATATATCAAGTGCCAAGAAAGCAGCAAGCTGATCTGAGTCCTTGCTCTTCAGGGCTTGTAAAGAGGTTGCTGTTTCTTTGCGTAGTTGAGGAAAATGTAAATAACCTTCTGCCTCAAATAACTCCTTGTTTTTCTCTTTCACAACTCGTTTCTTTCTCCTCTCCATCATCACATTCAGTACATTTGTCACGTCAGCCGTTGAAGCGCTGCTACCTTTCTCCACCTTTAGTTCAACTCACTGAAAATAGCTGCACAGCTTCTGTTCACACTCTGACAGCCTCGTTTCCTTCACGGGCGTTTGTGGAATCTCGTCCTAGAAAAATCCTCAAGTCTTCCCCGACACATCTGGTGCTGAAGAGTCAACGCTGTTCTTGCAAGAATAGTTCTGCACCGTTGCCGTGGTGATGCTGCTGATCCTGCATCTTCGTCGGGGTTCTTGTGAAGTCTCGTGGCGTCTCGGTGGGTGGTAGTTTGGTTGGTTTGTTGTGTTCCGTGACACTGAACCCAAAGTTGGCGCCAGATGGCAGGTATGTGTGTGAATGGCTGAACAGGAAATATTCTAAAGCACTTTCAGCACCACTATGGTAACAAAGTGCTTTACACATTTGGATTATTTACCGTTGCCTGTTTCGGGTTTAACTGGTGTCCTGACACGAGAGCAGAGCCATGAATAATGTCACTCACTTTTAACAGCCACGGCCCCATTTACATTCATGATATTCATGAAATGTCCTGGTTTTATATCGTTTAGCTCCATCCTCTAAGGACTGGGTTGGAGTCACATAGCGTGGAGGAACCCTCCAGGCTTGCAGAGCTCTTTGGATGGATGTAGTCATGTTTTGAAGACTCGTGTTGCTGTGCAGACTACACCTGTATCTACACTACACTGACGTCCTTGTAGATAAACCTCGATGCTAACTGCTAGCTCACCAGGCTAGTCAGTTAATAATGTCTCTTTAAACAGCAACTACCGTAAATTCTGAACTATAAACTGCTACTTTTTTCACACCGTGGCTTAAACAACGATGAGGCTAATTTATGGATTTTTAGAAGTTTTACGAATTTGCCTCGAGACCAAAGTAACACTGAGAGCGACAACGACAGAGAGACTGAGGAAGTGATGAAGGAATTCTGAGGCTGTTCAACTCCGACACTGAAGACTTGAGTGGTTTTAGTGCAGGAGGAAGATGAAGATAGCGATCAGTGACTTTTCCTGGTAGACTGCTGTAGCTTTTATGTTTTTGGACGGGTAACCAGTCTTTCTACGGACAATTTAGAATCACCAATTAACCTCAACATGTTTCTTGACTGTGGGAGGAAGCCAGAGAACCCGGAGAGAACCCACGCTGCACGGGGAGAACATGGAGATTCCACGCAGAAAGATCCCGGGCCGGGTGTCGTGAACCGGCGACCTTCTTGCTGCGAGGTAACGGTGCTAACCACCGAGCCACCTTGCAGCCCCTTATAGAGAAGTGCGGCCAACATATGTACAAAACTAGTTTTCTTTTTAAAGTTGGCGGGTGCGGCTTGTATTTAGGTGCCTCAATAGTCTGGAATTTATGGGACACAATGACTAGATGTTAATCCTTCTGGACGACCACCTATAAGACTTTGTAAAACCAATAAAATCCATAAATGGCAGCAAAACGTCTGAGATATTTATACCTTACTTGACAATATTGTACTTTAAATAGAAGCAGCAAAAGAGTGGAAACACCAGCATCACCACACAAACAGCTGAACATCTTCTGCAACCTGTCAACATAAAGAGGTGACCAGCAGGTGTTTGCCTGCCTTGGTGTTCATGGTCCTCTGTGTTGGAGAAAATCGCTTTTAGATGTTTTCACAGCTGTGGATGCAAAAATATACACTTACAATGGATTAGCATTATGGTCACTGTGAGTTTTTTGTTTCACCGCTTCATTTTTTCCAAACCCCTCATTGCTATGTATGAAGTTTCCCCTGTTCCCGAAGTTTCTCGAGCAACTTCTGGAGCCCGCGGGGAGACTGAAGAGCCTCCGCTGTGTCAGCATCCTCCTTGACGTGAGGTTTGAAGCTGTTTGGAGATGTCGTCTTGCAAAAAGAAAAGCAGAAATCTTGCCCTCTTCTCGCTACAGTCGCGTGTCTTAAGTTTCGTCTGGTGATTGTTTTTTTTTTTGTGTGTTGGCAGATTTTTCCACTGGTGTCACAGGAGAGACCGCCTTTAAAAGTTCCTCACTGAACTGGGGGAATACTGGCTCGTGGAGTGAACCTGGAGTGAACTGGAACACGGTTTGAACTTTGGGACACTCTTTCAACAAAGAGGTTTTGAGGCTCAGCTCGCTTCTGCTTTTGCTCGTACTTGTTCAAAAACACAAGTGGATGAACTGAGGGTACAGATAATTATATGTTTTTATTTCTCTAGGTCAGCTCTTCAGTCCGCAGATGAGTGCTTCTTGTTTCGCTTCTTCCTCCTTCACCAGGTTCCTCTTCTTCCTGCTCCGTCCTTCAACGTCAGCGACCTTCCTCTTCCCATCCCGCTCATACTGTCTCTGAAAGGTCGCCGTTGTTCTCTGCAGATGAGAAAACAACGTTAAGGACGGATTCATTTGTTGGAGTGCACATGATTGCTTTCTTTTTGGAAAATGAAAAGGTTTTTCTTTTAGTTTTTTTCTCTTTCAAAATATGTTTTATTTCGGATTATAGGAAAGAAAACCTTCTTATTTTAATACATTTTGTCTAATTGTGTCTTTCAATTATTATTTTCTCAAATCTGTTTCTATCCGACTCTGAGTCAAGTCATCTTTCCTCCAGCAGTCTGCTGGGATGGTCTCACAAAGGTCTGAAGATGGTGTCTCTTCATCTCCCTGGACTGTCCTCTCCTCTCTGTTCACCCTGCCATCCTTTTCAGAGCCGCTCAGAGGTCCAGCCAGCTCAGAAACTCTGGTCCTTTTCCTTCTGGCTGTATGTTCAGTGCTGGCCTTCCTTTTAGATCTTCTGCCGTCCTGTGAAGATCTTCAGCACGGTGGTGAGAACAAGGACCTGAACCACAAGCTGGAGACGGATGACTTCTTCATTGTCTTTGCTCATGATGGGTTTTCTAAAACTTCCAAACTCATCAGACAAATGAGAGGACGTGTATCCAAAGCTCTACAGTGGATTCTCAGCAGGGTTTTTACAGCTTGTGTGTGAGATCACGTCTGTTCCAAAACATGCAAATTAGTATATTTTTTTTAACATTCAACATATCTGAGATGTGACTGAAGGACTTCTCAGAGGATAAACCACATTTAAAATAAATCCAACGAGTCGTCTGATTGAAATGTCCTCGTGTTGATCTAAAAGTCACTTTTTAGAGATGACTATACTGTATTTTTTAGCCAAGCTGGTTCAATGGCTTTAATGCTCTTTTGTTCTGGTACCACTTTAACTCCCACTCTATGGAGAGAAATCAGAGTTTTTTTTGCACAGAGGAGTGTTTGGCACGTTTCCTGAAGAGGTTTTATCCTAAAAGTTTCATTCACTCAGGCAAAACAAACACATGTGCTCATCAACTGGTCAGAAAAATACGTTCATGTTTGTCAGAAAAGGCAAAATAATGACAGAAATCTAACATATTGCTAATTTTTTCCTGCTTGTAGTGGACTTACGGTTGTTTTTCAAACCATTTTGTGCGTCATTTTGGTTGTTTTGCGCTCCTTCGTGGCTCTAAACAAGTGAGCGAGACTCCTTAAGACAGTGGACAAAAGGTCTGAGTGTGTTGTTTCGACTTTTAAAACTTGGCTCCATAAACGTGAATGTGCTCTTCAAGTTTCCTCCCTTAACTGTGATTGTAAACTTCCTCGATTATTACACCAGATCTACTTGGTAAAGATTCATTTACATGTGAGATGTTTAGATAAAAACAAGAATGTGTGATGTGAGGTGACAGAGTGAAGTTTGTTGAACCAAACAAAACAACACATGAGCAGCAACCAGTAAACAATTTCAGCCCAAAAACATACAAAGAGCAAAAGGACAGACCAGAGCTCCGTTCAGCATTTAGAAAAGTGGATCCACAAAGTCAAACAATCAGCAAAGCAGCGTGAGTGAACGTTTGCAGGTTCAAGTTCAATCCAATCGCGTAAAAGTCTGCCGCTGTTTCCAAACCAATCCAGTTCCAATCAGAATTTAAGTAACAAATCAAAAAGTCCACTCCAGAATTTATCACAGTACTTTACAGAACCAAAACATGAAATCACAAACAGACAAAATGAAACGGCTTCGTGCAACGAACCCGACAGTGAAGTCTACGAAAGCACAAATCATGGAAAAGGCAAAGGACAGGACAGGAGAGCAGAAAGATGCACAAACACAGGAGAAGTAAAACCAGTTTGGCAGCATCGTAGGGTTTTCATGAACTATTTGACAAGCCTGGTCTCGTGGGTCAAAGGACAAATGCTGATCCAGACCTTTGTTAAGTCCAGAATGGTTTCAGGAAGGATTGGGGCTCATGTTCCTGAATTCCTAAAACTGCTTCATGTCCATGTTTTTTGATTTCCCAGAGGACAGATGCACCAACCACAACACACAGTGAACTGAGGACTAGCAGGAAAAGGTGAGAACTCCTTCAGCCATCGTTATTAAAAAAATCCTCCAAACCAACTGAGGAAGCTCCGCTGGCGAGGAACCCTGAGACGACCAATGATTCTGGCATCTCGTTATCATTCCTGCACAACAGGAACTAAAACTGTAGATCTCATCTTGCACCTTCGTCTGTACGGTGTCGGGCAACTTGACCATTGTTTTCAAGAGGAATCTGGACAAGAAGAAGAAGCGACTCTCAGGGATGATTCACCTCATGAGGTTAACGGAGACTCTGATGGACTCTAACATACAATTATTAATTTATGAGCAGGTCCTATTGTTTTCTCATTGTGCTGAGAGCTGGTGGAAATTTGGTGTATATATTGGTATATTTGGTTTATAGACAAAAGGTCTGGACGATGGGGACCTTAATGGTCCATCCATGCTGCATTTAGATCAGTTTATTTATTCATTATTATTGGGCCAGGCAGTGAGTTTGTACAAATGAAGCACTACAGACTGACTATTTGTTTAGTTTGTCTCTTTTATTTATTTATTTGTATTTTTCTAAATAACATTCACGGACATCTCAAGGCCCTCCTGGCAGCTCTCTGTGGCCCCCTAGTGGGCCGTGGCCCCCCTGTTGAGAACCCCTGTCCTACCACACTCCAGCCCCCAGAGCATACAGTGTTTCCTCATTTTGCCAATTGAGGTTTCTGTTTACTAGAAATGGTTTTATAACCTCGTTATATTTCATACTAATCTCCAGAGGTGACCTTTTGTTCGAGCTGTTCTGACCGTCTCGCTGCCACTTGTTCGCCATTCGCGCTAACGTTCTGTCCTCCCCCTGCGGCGCCGTGCTCTAAAATAGCCGACACTAAAATGACAATCCGGTGCAACACGACGGCCTTTCTCTGTTTTCCAATTTCTCAGTGTGAAAGAAACATCTAACAAGGCTGCAGCCCGTGACAACCGAAGCTCAGCTTCATCGTGACTTGTTGTGCGGTAGCGTAGCAACGGCGGCTCCGTCCTGGAGCTCGCGTCGCTCTCAAAGCCTGCACTCGTTTCGCTACCTGTGAGTAGGCAGCAGTGTGCCACGGCTTGACGTTTTCATATTTCTATTCTGTGTGATCCTCGTATAGCCTCCAGAAGGAGCTCAGATGTTTCCCAACATGGAGGATCTCATTAAGGCTGACATCTGCACGCGCACTCCGACAAAAAGCACACGTGTACAGCGTGTGTCCAAGTGCACATCTGCCCACACGCGACCCGCAGATACGGCACAGATGTTCATATCTGCATGTGGGTACGCAGCACACACATAAACAGATGTACACGCATTAATGCAGACGCGTTCATTTGTCAACATACAGCGTTCACATTAATACATTAAGATCCACACATTCAGCTCTCCCCTGTAGGGTACAAGTTCCTGATCGCAGCTCTGGGATAGAAGTGAATAAATCAAGTGAAGCACTATTGTGTTAAAGTCTCTTGAGGATGCACATCTGCCTCAGCCAGCAGCCATATGAGTGAGCAGCAGCAGGCACTTCGGTAGCTGGTGTCATTTTTAAAGCTCGATAACGTACATAAATAAAACAATGTTTTAATTACTAGTCATGTGAAGAAACCAATCCCACATGACTCTGCTGCAATGCACACAATTATAGAACTCATATAAGGAATTATATTATTCTGTATGAATTAGTCACGTTACGTCTCACCAGCTGTTATTCTAACCTCATGAGGCAACATTGGTACAAACTAGGGGTGGGACTTTAACGCGTTAATGACAACAAAAATAGAGCATTAAAAAAATCCGATGCTATCCAGGACTGCTAGCGCTAACAGCTACGGCGGTTTCTGTGCTCGCTGCTTTGCGTTCAGGAGGTACCGTCAGCTCGATGTGCGTCGGTGGGATGCAAATTCTTTTTTGCACAAAACCAGGCTCTGGTCAAAGCTTCCATCAGGCGAGTTTTGGAAAATGAAACTCAGCCTCCATCAGTCCAAGCGATGCACTCTCATCGGATTCATCCATGTTTGTTGTTGTTAGCGTGGCGCTGACGCATCTTATGCATCGGTGGACCATGAAATCAGGCGCTGCAAACTGTGATTAAATGCGTTAATTTTTTATTTTTTTAAACACCTTATTTCTGTTGTAATTAAATAATCGGAATTAATACTTTAAAGTATATTAGGGGTAGGACTTTGACGTGTTATTCTCACATTAAAGTCCCACCCCTACTACAAACATAACATTAAGAGCGACATTTGAGCTAAAGCTAGGGACTGTCTCACTCTTTGTCACTATTCCAGACCACCTGGGTCTCCACCTATTGCAGGAAAAACCTCTTTTTAAAACACTGCACTATGGCCCAATGAGCTGTTATAGGGTTCTGTTCACAGCTGGCACACTAACCTTATGAGGCCAGTTCTGGATGCTGCTGGAATTTAGGATCACTGATGTCGAGCAGTGTTTTGGAATTTGGTGAAGTTTATACACAAGTCTTCATGCTAAACGCATTTACTCTTGAAATATTAAAAGTAAAAACTTGCTTCAAGGTTTGACAGAGTGAAATGAAGCCAGACGTGGTTATTTTTGGGCCAAACACCAGTCTGATCTTACGTTTCTGCAAATACAACACCAAACAAACTAAAACTAAACTAAAATAAATCGACCATCAGCTGCTGAGGATGCAGATATTTGCCTAAAAGTTTTAGCTTCAGTCTTTTATCACAGTATGTATACATATATTTATATTCAGTACCAGTGAAAGGTTTGGGCACATCTCTTTATTTTACATTAAAGAGCAAAACTTAAGACATCAAAAGTATGAAATAAGTGAAAAAAAAGTATTGAGCAAACCGAAATATCTTTCATTTTTTGATTCTCAAAAGTGTTTTTCTTGATAACAGCGTCGTGACATATTAGCTGAAAACCATTTCAGACGACGGCCTTGTGAAGCCGGTGAACACGTGAGCCTCATCTAAAGTTAACTGCTGGTATTTCTTTCATTCTTTGTGTTTGAGACCAATGGTGTGTTGAAAGCCCAAATACCAAATTTATCGACTGTAGAAAACCATATTACAGTGAGAACTGCTCAGCTGAATAGGGATAAAAAACAGCCCATCATTACTTTAAGACATGAAGGTCAGTCGGCCCAGAAGATCTCAAGAACTTTGAAGGTTGCTTCAAGTTCAAGAAACTATCAGATTTGTTGATGAAACAAATCTCATGGGGACCAGGAGTTCTTTCTGCTGCAGAGGAGAAGTTCAGCCTCAGAAAACATCAATGTTTACCAGACTTCAAGCAGCAGACACACCTCAACATCTTCTGATGGAAGGACACTGTGAGAATTAAGTCTTCATGTTGGAACTGCTGCAGCAAAACCACCAAGAAGAAGAAGACAGCTGTTGGGTCCAATAGAAATGAGAGTAGTGAGAATCTGGATTCTGGTCAGATGAGTCCAAATGTGAGATTTGTGATGAGAAGATGATGGTATCTGTATTTGTTGGGGCTTTTCTGGTGACATAGGAGGAGATCTATTCCATCTGGTTTGACTTTACTAGGAACATAGTTTGTTTTCAGCCGGACAATGAGCTAAAACACACCTCCAGGCTGAATAAAGGCTGTTTAACCAAGAAGCAGAGTGATGAGGGCTTCATCAGAAGATCTCCATCCATCCATCCATCCATCCATCCATCCATCCATCCATCCATAAGTCATGGTTTGGTTAAAATACAACTCCTTTGTTACATATTTGAACCATCTCTTCTGTTTTCTGGGTTACCTGGGGGGACAAGTCCCAACCCATCTCATATACGATTGGTCAGCTGAAAACGAGCGACGGTGAAGCGGCGAAATTCACGGCAAAGATACGTTGATCAGAAATGAAAATGTGTTGAATACAGTTTGGTTGAGGACTCGTGAGCTAATGCATTTCCTCGTACCTTCATCTAAACCATCACTTTCCAAAAATGGTCTAAAACTACCTGGTCCTCACAAAGACATATAAGCAGAAACACACACCACAAAACACAGCACACCACGGCAGGTTTAAAGCGACGTGATTTCATTTGTGTCTTCGAGGTATTTCCCTCCAGCACCGGCAGACAGACAAATTGTTCAGGAGCTAATTAGCATTATGCTAATGAGAAAACATACAGCTGACAGGTAGGGGGGGATAGAAGAAGTAAATACGAAAAAGCAACGAGCGACGTGGAGGCTCGAGACCGCAGATCGAATCCGCTGGAGTGTACAACAGAACAAAGTAGTTCTGTGTCACGGAGAGATGGGAAGTCGCAGAGTCCCCGTACGGGAGGAGGCTTCGCTGTAGAGCATCAACAACACCCACGTCTGGATCCACTGATGGGACACGAGGCAGACTTAGCTCGGATTGGAGCAGCTTTCAGTTACTGGGAGCGTCGTGCTGCCCGAACACCGGACCTCTTATTCTTTACCCTAAAAGACGCCGCTGGATCCAGCTTGATCCATCATGAAGAACAACTTCAACACCGAAGCCGAGTGAGATGCTTCCAGAGGCCGGTTTCACGTGATTCAACGTACCGGAGTTCCTGCACGGCTCCATACGGTCGAAGCTTTGAATTTCATTAAAGGCAAGAAAAAAGGTAAATGTTGACACAGTTGTGAGCACGTTCAGAAAGAATATTTAATGTATTCTAACCTATAAAGCAGTCATTTGAAGCCGGAGAAGAAAGGCGAGCCTCAGAGTTCTGGAGGAAAGAGAACAATGAGGAAATTTTGTGAAAGAAAAGATGATTGAAACTGAACTCACCTGCTTTGTAATGAGTTAAATATGCACGCTGCATATCTGAGCACGCCCGAGAGGAGCTCACATCACCATCATTGTTCTGTTCTGTTTTGTCTTCTGCAGGTGGAAATTATTAAAAATTTACTCTGAGCACTATGAGGACAGTTTCATTCATCCTTCACCCCGGCTGCTATAAAGGCAGATAGATATCTGATAGATACCTGATAGATACCTGATAGATATCTGAGTAAATAAAACAAAGAAACCTTCGTCTGTACCTCTGAACACTGGATCTGGTTTCTGTTCAGCACCATTTCTTCCTATTATTGACAATTGTTGAGTGATTGTGAAGATTTGAAATCATTTTGGACAATTAAGTAAGTCAAGTAATTTTAAGTCTAATTTCTGTCATTTCAGATCATTTTAACGTCATTCTAAGCAAATTTTCAGTCAATTCGGGTCATTTATGAGTCATTTTAGTAATTTTTGTGTCATTCGGTGCCATTTTTTGTAATTTTGGATAATTTTTGAGTCATCTTGCATCACATTCGAGTCATTTTGGATGAATTTTTATGTTATTCTAAATAATTTTTCTGCATTTTCTGATCATTCACAACTATTTTAGGATGAAAAACATGCCTGAGCTCTGGTAGAAACTGACACCAGATCAGTTTTACGTCCATCCAGGTGTCACAGTCTGAAGCTAATCAGAATTAGGATCATTTTTGTGTGTGTTTTTTTAAGTTTCATGTCATTGTGAATATTTTTTGAGTCATTTTGAACAAACGTTTTGTTATTTTTGACAAGTTTTTGTCATTTGGGACATTTTTTTTTCATAATTTGGGATCATTTTTGTGTAATTTTGAACATCTTTGTGGCATTTTAAGCAATTTTCTGCATAATAAAAAACAAACTTGATCTTTGTTTTAAAAAACAAAACTGACACCAGATCAGTTCTACATCCGTTCAGATGTTACCATCTAAAAGACAACAAATGTTGGAAACAAATTTCAACACATTTGAGTAATTCTGGACGACTTTCATGTCATTTTTGGACAAAGCTTGAGAAATTTAAGACAATTTCATTTGAGGTGTTTGCATAAAAACACAGACCTGAGCTTCGCTGTTGAACTGTCGTCATCGCCGCCAACCTTCGTGGTAAAACTTCCCATCAATGCAGTCGAGAAGAAAATACGAGCAATAAGAAAGGAGTAGAAAGTCCTTAACTTTAGTCAAATGAAGCACCAAATAACTTCTGACTCAATGTTCCCTTCGAGCACAGCAGCGTTCCTCCTCCTGAACTCCATTTAAATACTTGACTCCGTTTTAACGAACCATCTCGAGGAGTTTCAACCCCCAAAGAAACACACGAAGCCGTTGGAATAACAACAACCGGCTGAGACGTTTTCATTGTTATTCAACCGCTGGACGACCCACCGAGACCTCCGAGAGAATAGCTGACCTGCTTGTTGCCGCACAGAAAATGGAGGTTAATGATAATTGAATATTTGAACAGGCGGCTGAATAATAGCAGCTATAGACGACCAGAAATTGGCGAGTAAGGAACGGGAAAGGAATGACAATTACCTTTTTTCTGACGGGTAATGACTTCTGGAAAAATATAAACACACCTACATTTTTCATGGGTACATCTGCCAACTGTTTAGTGGATATTTTTATTACTCGACATAATTGTGTCTTCCTATTGTTCCCCAGAGACTCGTATTGTCCTGCTACCCAACAGACTAGAAACACAAAAGGGACGGATGGAGTTTTAAACAGGACTGTGGTCTTTGTGGACATAACTTTGTGTTAGGAGCTACATCACATTGCTGAAGAAGACCAACGAAGCCTTGATGCAGATTCTTACCTTGTTCTGTGAGCAGGAACACGCCAGAGTTCTGACAGGAACCAGGACCAGAGATCATATTTCTCTTGTATTAGTTTTTCTTCAGGGGCTACAAGGTGGATCAGTGGTTAGCATCGTTGCCTTGAAGCTAGAAGGTCGTTGGTTGGCATCACGGTGAGGACACCCGGGATCTTCCTGCGTGGAGTCTCCATGTTCTCCTCGTGCAGTGTGGGTTCTCTCCGGGTTCTCCGACTTCCTCCCACAGTCCAGAAACATGCTGAGGTTAATTGGTGATTGTAAATTGTCCGTAGGTGTGAATGTGAGTGTGCTTGGTTGTCTGTCTCTAAGTGTAGCCCTGTGATAGACTGGTTACCTGTCCAGGTGAACCTGCCTTCACCCTGAGTCAGCTGGGATAGACTCCAGCCCCCCATGACCCTGGTGAGGATTAAGGTGTAGAGATGATGTAATGCATGCCACCAATATATAAAGACCTTATTGTACCGTATCATCCTAACAGAGCCCTTCGCTCTCAGACTGCAGGTCTACTGGTGGTTCCAGAGTTTCCAGAAGCACAATGGGAGGCAGAGCCTTCAGTTATCAGCTCCCAGTTTGGGTTCCAGCTCCCAGTTTGGGTTCTGGGGGCAGACACCCTCTCTACTCTTTGATAAAGCTTATAGTTATAGTTAGGGCTGCTCAGAATCCCCTGAACCGTCCCTAGCTTTAGACTGCCAGGGGATTCCCATGATGCACTGGGCTCCTCTACTCTACTTTATCCATACATTTATATGTCACCATTCCATGTCACTAACTCTGTGTTTCCTCTGAGGTCCTGTGCTTGTTCTCTCTGCGGACATTTCTGGATCCGGAGCTTCACGACCCTGACCTCCAGCCACTGGCCTCACCGACCCCCAAAATACTTATTGTTCTGTTTGTATTGCTGCTCTCCATCTGCCATCCTTCTAGCCCCATTCTCACCCAACCGGTCGAGGCAGATGGCCGTCCTCCCTGAGCCTGGTTCTGCTAGAGGTTTTTTTTTTGGTTCTTTGCCAACCGCTTGCTCAGAGGGAGTCCAAAGACCACTTTGGGTTGTTGGGTTCTCTGTTTAAATCCATAAGGTCTATACCTGACCATGTGAAGCGCTGTGAGATGACATACGTCGTAAACTGCGCTATACAAATAAAACTGAATTGAACTGAAACCTCTTGCATGATTTGCTGTCTTTGATGTAAACGAGTGAACATGCACAGCTCTCTTGTTGTAAAGCTGAGTTTACGTTACGTTGTTCCTTCAACTCGCTGAGTGATGAGATAACAGCAGGTGGACGGTGGAGAGCCGCAGCATCTTTTTCAGGGTTTGTTTTCGGGACATCAGAACCATCTAAAAGCGTCATGAATGAAATCATAGCAGCTGCTGAGCTCGCACACCGACACATTTATCTCAATGAGAGCAGAGCGACCGGCGTCTGTGGAGGCGCTCTGCAGCTGGAGTTTGTCTTCTTGTTGTTTTTTAAACACTATCATTTCTGACAATTGTAATATTTTTAGTAGCTTAGCTTCACATTTTTTAATGTAATACTTCAAGACAAGACATCAACTGAGTTCTCTTTAGCATCCTTTTTACTGAGTGTACACACTTTATCCAGCAGTGGCAGGACGGTCTGGACAGCTTTAGGACAGGTTCTGGGCTCACAGCAGTGCTCGCGGTAAACACTAGAGGTGTTCACCCGCTAAGTATGACAGAGACAAACGCAAAACAACTTCCTTGCATTATTCACTGTCTGCCGCTGCTGTTATGTGACTGAAACTGAAACTATTTTTGTGTATTTTGTGGCCCGGCAGGTCATCCGCTCACAGCTGCTTTTTGACATGTGAAACATCTGGATCCTCTTCATCGCTGTCCAGATGAACATGTCTGGATTTGATGACTTTCATTTCAAGGTGTAAGTCATTGTTTGTCATTACAGACAACAGGAGTCCTTCTGAGAGAAACATCTGCACACACAGAGTATAAAACGTGGAAGTGTTTGGATCAAACCTCCTCTTTGGCTGCAGTCTGTATATAAACGATGGACGGAACAACGTCATCCATAGGTATCTGGAATCGTTTTGAAGTATTGCCTAAACTCTGTTAGAAAATGTTTACTGAGAGGAGAAATAGGGACATTTCCTCATAGACTTGTAGTGTTTTTGCTACCAGAGGAGTCGCCCCCTGGTGGCCATCAGACAGACTGTAGGTTTAAGGCACTTCTTCTATATTAGCTTACCTTTTGGTTTAAAAAGCTACAAGGATGTGTTCATTTGCAGTGTAATTATCTTAACTAATAAAATTGTTGTTATTATTGCACGCCTAATAATGTTTTTGTTTTTTTTTTTTTAATTAAGCATATGCTCTGTCCATTTTTAGCCACCTTTTCTAAATTTAAAAAAATTATATATGCAAAATTAGCTTTGACATATTTTTTTTTCTTCCAGAACCCTTTGATTAAAGATGGATTATGCTACATGTGTTTAACGGATTTATTAGAACATCACCCAGTGTCAGGTTTATGCCACAGCTGCCCTAAATTAGCGGCATTTGTAATTAGCACAAACATTTCTTTTGTTTCTGTAACGTTTAACACACCAGAATGTAGAAGCTCTTTAACCTAAATGATGTTATTAATGCTAAAATATGATTATTATTGTGATTCATTTCACAAAAGAACTGAAAAAATATTAAAGCACATTATTATTTCTTGACTAAAAAGTCAAATTAGAATTATTTACTGGGATTCCTGAACAGAGAAAAAAATAGTTTTATTGGTTGAATGTGATGCTTGATTCATTTCTGACTTCTCAGAGAAGCCCAGTGGCTCAGATTTGGGAATAAAAAGATGAATTCAGTTTGAAATTCCTCATTCCTGTTCAACATGGTGAAACACTGAGAGCTCACTGAAAATGAAAGTGTTTGCTTTTAACAAGTTAGACAGGTGGTCGAATAAACTTGTTTAGCACTGTTTGTGTTTGTATCATCCAAATCTTAGTCTAATATTTACCATCCTAGTAAAGCTTTTTCATGTCCTACAGGTTAAGAACTAAAGAAGCCAGTGTGTGAGTGACAGAGCAGCACTGATTCTTGATTCAGACCAGAGGAGTGCAAATATCCAGCCGGTCACCTAATCCAACATACAGGACCTCATCACTTCATGCAGCCTGGTTTTGATTGACAAGCCTGGTTTCAAGAATTCCATGAGCCAGAGGAGAGACGCTGTCCAGCAAGTCGAAGCACCACAACTACAGAGCATCCATCCTCCTGGTTTGTGTTTTACTTCAGACTTTCTGCAGATGTCTGGACTGACAGCCGTCTTATCAGAAGCAGAGAAAACAGCCCAAGAATGCAGACGCTTCTGTTAAGTGGCATAAAATTCACAGGGTCACACGCCAGAGAGACAATAATTGAGAAATTTGAGGATGTGCAGCAACTTTAATACAAACTAGATTAGCTGTGATAACGCCTCAGGTAGGAAGGAAGCCATCAGAGTTTGTTTTCTGCATTAGTTTGAGAGCAAAGATGGAAAACAGCAATTTAAACACGTGACGGTTATCAGGACGACGTGGAATCCATCCGGATCAGTGCTTTTATTCCGGCTCGTTGTGCAGAACGGACCGAAGGTGACGAAATTCTGAGCAGCTCGAGGGCAAAGGTGGCAGAATGGACAAGACGGAGCAACACGAGGCTGTCGGCCAGAAACCCCGACGGTTACACCCGAGGACGTAAAGACAGGAAATGTTTGGAAGGACTGGTGGAAATGAAGCAGGAACTCATTAATATGCTGGATCCTCACCTGGTGAGTTCAGTGAATCGATGCAAACGTTGCTCCATTCACTGTGTCTTTAGGGAACCTTTACTGATTATTCTGGTAGTTTAATCGTAGGACTTGCTTGAGTTCCTTGAAGATGTTCCACCTCTCATCCAAGAGGCTTCATCAGTCCTGACTGACTAGATGGGAGTTCCAGATACTAGTAAGAATAACGGTGACCTGGATGACTGAGGATCTTCACAGACAACCTTTACGGAGATATGGTCCTCATGACGTCTACTAGACCCATCAGCCTTCCTCTTTTGGCTGGACGTCCTCCAAACACACCAATGAAACCTCATTTAGGTTTACTAGAACATCCAAGTGTCCTCCTATGAAGTGAGCCAGACATGTGAAGGCCTTCCCAGGACTCACTGTTCCTGCTACCAGCTGGAAGGTTATTTAGTCATGGAGGCTTTTTAATTCACCGTAACCGAGCCGGGCTCAGAGCAATGACACTGTCAAGCTTGATATTTCTGAGATGTAAGCTTTCTGTAGATCGTAGGCCACCACAGAACACCTGGAAGCTTTTTTTTTTCTCCAGTGTTTTATGAGAAGATGGTGAACCAATGACTAGAAGCCTGGACTGATGGTCTTTTTATTCTCTCCTCCCTTTCTCCTATGACAGGGGTGTCCAATCCTGGTCCTCGAGGGCCACAATCCTGCATGTTTTAGATGTTTCCTTCTTCCAACACACCTGATTCAAATGATCAGGATCGTTATCAGGCTTCTGCAGAGCTTGATGATGAGCTGATCATTTGAATCAGGTGTGTTGGAAGAGAGAAACATTTGAAACATGCAGGATTGTGGCCCTCGAGGACCAGGATTGGACACCCCTGTCCCATGACCAACGTAGGAGCTAGACAACAAATACATCAACACATTGAATTTAGCTTGGCTTAGCGTAATTTAGCTTACCTAAGCACGTTGCTAAAATTAGCCCAAACTTCAAATGAAATGACAATTAGACACAATTAAAGTTTTACCATGTTTACTCTCGAGTGCCGCTAAATTCATTAATCTCTCCCGTTTGGCCTATTAACTTTTGTTTTGTATCTTTCAGGTTCCGTATTTTCCATCTGACGTCCCTTCAAAATAAAAGCACTTCCGTTTTATGTTGAATAACGAAATTAAAACATAAAACATCAGGTTCAAGTCAACACATTAGCTACTGAATGAGTAACCTTGGAGTTACTGACAACCAGTCTGACCTCGTAACTTCTTTATCATTTGATTATTTTCTTACTGTCGTCCATCATGGTACACGTCTGTTGTTGTGTTTTGCTGCACCGTGGTTGGGTTGCTTTCAATTCAGAACTGTTCCTCAGATTTTAAAATATGTTTGGTAAGAAAAAGTCGCCATTAAAATATAAAAAATCAGCAAATCAGGGATGGCCAAGGAAAAAACTGCTCTAAAAAATGGATAAGATGAGATGAAATGATCCAAAATACACACTTTACAACGTTCTTACAACATTATAATCCCATCTAAAGTGTCCATACACCAAACCTCTAATCTATCCTGTGTGATAAAACACAAAGAAGTGACAGTAATGTTGTGTACAGTTTGAATTCCTCCAACAGCCCAGATGGCAGACACTAGAACTCTCATTACAACCAATGAATAAGTTGAGATTTAGGGGGAAAAAGCTAATAAAGCTCTTGAAGGAGCGGCGGAGTCGGTCCGGTGAGAAGGAGTCATTAAATCGCCAGTAAACCGGGAAACCCAATTACGCTCCTCCACTTGCCGTGAGTCTTAGTTATGCCTCCGTATTAGCGCTGTGGCCGCGGCGGACTCATCCGTCAGTGACAGCGAACGGGAAGTTACCGCAAAAAAAAGTACGAGAGATCAATGAGATATCATAAGAGTCTAATGAGGTTTCATAGCTGCCATGCAGAGCCGTTTAATCGCCATTTAATACCGTTATAGAAATCATCCTTTTCACTCGTAGCGCGTAAACAAACGGCGGCGACTCGCTTTGTTTGTTCTCGGCCTCCATTCGTCTGCATTAACCCCAGACTAACGTAATTATGCAGAGCGATGAAAGATCAGCCACGGCGAGGGTGGGCGGCCACATGGGTGTGACGCTCGCATGTCAGGGTGACCAGCTGCGTCTGCAAATCCTCGCCGTGATGAAGGGATTCGTCTGGACTCTAATTAGCCGGCCAGATTTGTGGGGCTTCACAAAAAATGACTCTCTGTTGTTTTACATATTAAAAAAGATCATTCTGGTTTGTTGAAGCTGCCGGTCTCCACATTTCGAGCCGAACCCTCCGTTTGGTTTCCCGAGCTGTCAGTTCACTCGCTCAAAAGTCAACCGTGTCACAGTGTTTTCCCCGTTAGTACATCAAAGTACGGCGATAACAAAGCCCGGCTGCACCCTGCACTCCTCGCGCCCCGGTTTACATCAGCGCGTCTGATGATAGCAGCGATGGCAGCGATGATGCACCCTCACACTTGAGCGGCTGGTACACATTGAGCTGTAAAAAGGCCGGCAGCCCGTCCTTGGATCAAGGCGTCGGCCCGTACAGTTTAATGGCACGTATACCCTTCCTGCGTTTACGGCGTGTGTTTGCGAGCGAGCGAGCGAGCGTGTGCGTTTTAATGGCGTCCATAAGCAGTGAAGAGAAGTGCTCAGGTGAGGTGAAGGATGCCGTTAATGCTGTTTAGTGCAGACAAGCAGAGGACAGAAGGTTTCGTGTTCTAACAACGAGTCGAGTTTGAGTCAGAGGTCAGACATGGGGGTAATTAACTCTGATGGTACCGTGGTGCTCAGTTAAAAGGTCTCATTGTGCTTTTGTTCATGATATTGAAGTGTCAAGAGCTGAAGCTTGTGGAGGAAGATCTGATCATGGAACAGAAAGCGTCCCCAGTTAATGATGTTCTTCAAGATGGTTTGTTGAATTGCTGCTATAGAAGAGGAATTATATCACAAATGTTTTCGTCCAGCGGTGAGCCAAAACATGACCAGCTGCAGGCGAAGAGAATCACACCGTCGAGGTCTGGGATAGCCATCCATCCATCCATCCATCCATCCATCCATCATCATCTCTACACCTTAGTCCTCACTAGGATCGTGGGGGGTTGGAGTCTATCCCAGCTGACTCAGGGTGAAGGCAGGTTCACCTGGACAGGTAACCAGTCTATCACAGGGCTACACTTAGAGACAGACAACCAAGCACACTCACATTCACACCTACGGACAATTTACAATCACCAATTAACCTCAACATGTTTCTGGACTGTGGGAGGAAGCCGGAGAACCCAGAGAGAACCCACACTGCACGGGGAGAACATGGAGACTCCACGCAGAAAGATCCCGGGTGTCCTCACCGGGACGATAACTGGCAATTTTCTTGCTGCTAGGCAACGATGCTAACCACTGACCCACCAGTCTCCACAAAATTGCATTCCTTTATAATTGAACTGCATTTTCTATTCTGAGGGAAGTTTATTTTCTCTCAGGTTACGTTTGTAGCATACGTTTCTAATCGACGTATCTTCACCGTGTAGCTTCACTGTTGCTCCTTTTCAGCCAACCAATCATATATTTGGTTGTTGCCGGACTTGTTAACCCGAAAATGGGCTTCAAACATCTAGTAAAAGGGTCGTATTTCAACCCAAACCAAGACATTTTTCCTACACTAAGTAATGTTGGTGCTGAACCTTAACAAAGCTTCCAACATGTAGAGTTGATATCTTCCTAAACCGTGTTGTTTTGTGTCTAAATGAAACCGAAAGTGAAAAAAAACACAAAACTTTGTTCTGAGACTGAAGGTCTCTCATCCATCTTGGTTTGGAACTTCTCGGGAAAAAGATGTCAACAGTTCGCAATGTCCAGAACTTAAAGGATGTGCTGCTCACATCGTTGGGCCATGCACCACGCAGTACCTTCAAAGGTCTCAAACAGTCTGCACCTCAGTGTGATGGACCATCAGCATGGTAGTCATGGACGGTATTTATCTTTAGGCTGATGTATCTGGATAAAGGTCTAGCAGATATGAAGACAGACATCTCAAACTTAGACAAATGGTACACCACTTCTGACATGACTTTGTACCTCAAGATTCTGGTTTTGTGAAGGAACAACTGGGCTGGATGACGCATAAATAAAGCCATAATAATATTTACTTCTTCTTGTTTCAGATTCGCTTGTAATGAGGCCAAATCAGTCGGGATTCACGAACAGAGGTGACGAGTGGGAGGATGTACCAGAGACATGTTTAGAGAAAAAATAAACTTCTTGTCTGTTTTTGGGATGTCAGGCTCTTTAAAGAAACTGTTGAGATGTTGTTTGTGCTGAAAAAAAGGGCAGCCAGAGGTTCCAAATCAGCCCAACTTAGCTTCACGTTAAATCCTAACACGTTTCCTCTCCTCCCGTCAGGATGATGCTCCATCCACGGTCAAATCAGCATCGTTACCAACAGAAAACCTCATTATTATTTCATCTTATTTTGCGCCCTCCAAAGAAAGAAAGGATCCATGTGTGACCACTTGTGCGTAAACCTCTCATTAAAAACATCAGATGCAGCCGGTGTTGCAGATAGCTTCACACGTTTGATTACTGTGCCTCTAATCCAGATTTTCACCTTCTTTCTCTCTCTGTGCTGAATAATTTTCTTCTTCTCTGCTGCCCTCAATTAACTGTTCTCCCCACTGTTGCCTCGTGATATCTTTCTTATTTTACTCTCTTGCTGCATGTTCAACATTGTTTTCCCACCACTCTGTCTTATTTACTAAGACGAGTTCCTTATAAAACCTGCGACTGAAGCAACTTGATTTTTGGGGTCTTATGCAAAAAACGAAACTAAAGTCCAGTTCAGAGCGACATCATGGGTTGAGGTGGAGGATAAAATATTCCTTGTTGTGCCTGAAGGTCCTGCTGGTAACCTGTTGTTCCAAATGGGATATTAAATATGGTGAAATTACAGGATGTAGTTCTTAACGGCATAAAAACACCGAACAGAACTTTGGAACTGCTCAGAAAACTATCAAAGCTCATTGTGTTTCTGGGATTTTCTGTTCGTAATGACTAAAAGCTGATTCACAGGCTAAAAAATGAGGATGAAAGAGAAGAGTTGCACCTCAAGGTGACATTATAACAACAGATTATTGAGCTTAACTTCTTCCCAAAGCGACCTATAGTAGATTGGTGTTAAAATGCTTTCATTAGAAGACATCGTCCATGGTCTAACCATGACACAATGACCACATAGGACAAAACCATCCTTCACAAGCAGCTTCAGAGGTCCACTCCAGCAGATGGCGATGACTTAACAAAATAAGAGCGGTCAAAAGTAAGATGGGCGTCAGGCTGAACTGCAGCTTGGCTCCGATGTTTAGAAGCTCGATTAGTGTTGCTGCAACGACTACAGAACCAGTAGTCATTTAAACATTAAGCAGAACACAATAGTTAAAACCGTCCATTTCTTTCAACACAATCCTTTTGCTCAATCAGACGCTATACTAAGTAGTCGCGGTTAGCTGTATTTGATCCTCAGTGGTTGACTTCAGTCTTTGCCAACAAGCATCTTCAGGCAGAAGTCCTGAATGTCTGGTGCTCCTGTTGAGTCCATCATCATCCACTGCCGCTAGTCTGGGAGCTAAAGCTAAACTATTCTACAGCCAATCTACACAGAAAGATTTATTTTAATGTTGGTCTCTTGAATCATTTGATATTTTATCTAAAGCATCACTGACTCTGGTCAAATTGTGCAAATGTCCTGCTCTTTATGTCTCCTTAACTTATTAATGATGTCTCTAATGACTTGATTCCTGATTGGTCCAGTACCACCGTGAGCTTTCTGGTTTCACTGCTGACTAACTGCCTCCTGTACAAAGGGCAGGAGGTTCGACAGTTTCTTCCTGCTGAGCCGACATGAAAACTATTTTTACCCAGAAAATGTGCCGTCAGTCAGCCGGTGGACGACTCTTTGTCTGTCAGCGACACAGAGGAGCTGAAAGCAGCATCAGCCAGACGGACTGACAGCTGGTTCTGACGACTAAGATGTCAAACAGAGATTTCTGTGGACTAAACCGACTGAGTGCTTTGGTGGCACTAGTGCACTGCTCACGACTCTACAGATCGGTCCAGCACACCGTCATCACACCAGCTTGTGGCTCAAGTGTCGAGTTAGTTGCTACACAAACTGATGAGCCCATTGATTATCCTATAACCTTGTTGTACGTCAAGGCCTGTAATACATGGGAACTTCAAAAAGTTCTCAGCCTAACTCCCATTCTGGGGCACTACTGTATACCACAAAGCCTGATATCACCGTCCAGAGAAACTCAAATGTTTGGCATCATTTCTTTGCAGGTGAAACCTTTAAAAGCTCAGAGGGAAACAAAAAAAAGCACTGCAGAAATAGACAAATGTGGCTTTGACCTGTTGCTTTACGCACCTTATTCACAAGACCTGCACCGTCTGATTCCCAAACTGAAGTTAAACTTGCGAGGTCGCCATTTTCAGAGTGTTCCAAGTGATGAAATCTGATTGAGGAGAATCTGGAGGCTGAAGACATGACGAAGGGACGGCAAAGCTTGAACATCAGTTGAACATGAGTTGAAGGAGACGATGCTGAAAAATAATGCAAGAACAATCTTTGTCCTGTGATGATTTCTGGTCAGGTGGAGAACTTTTTGAAGTTCCCTTTTTTTTTTTTTTTTTAACCAGATCTTCTAGTTTCATAGTAAATACAGGAGATAAATGGAAGGTACAAAGTTCTGGACAACCATGACCAGGACCAAATCATTTGGGTCATAAATCACTGGGATGCAGCATCTTCGATACAGGAAGGCTTTTGGCAAAGACGGTTCAGAGATGACAAAATATAAAGCTGCTCAGGGGCATTAAGGCAAAAAAGTTTGATCCACCATAGCGGGTTTGACCAGATTCAATAAGGTGGGGTGCCAGTCAGAGACAAAAACAAAGAACTAGAACCAAAGAAACGAGGTCAAACCATACAACACTGTCAAAACAAACAGACAATGAATGAATTCCAGCACAAGCAAAACAAAACGCTCAATAAACACAAACCACAACTCAATTCAGCAGCGCATTAACAGACCAGAGAGCAATGCACAGGGTGTGTGTCCTCACTTCAGTACAGCCAGGTGGAGTCCGGCCCGGGTTCTCCACAGCTCAGTTCAATCCAGTGTTCTTCCCCACAACCCAAAGTCCATTCTGTCATGAACTCACTTGACAGACAGGTGGACACAGATCGGTTCAGGCAAAAGGCAGGTTTAATGCCAAGCAGGGTTCGGTACGCAGGTAGAAAGTCCAACAGGCAAAGGGATCCAAAAACATCAGGCAAGAGGCAAAAACAAAAAGCAAAAACAAGGTCGAGAACAAACAGGCTTTATGAGTAACGCTGGTACGAGGACGGTGAAGTGCAACGAACTGGCGACGAGACAGTGAGACACACAAAGTGATGAACATGAGGTAATGAGGGGAGATGGGAAACAGGTGTGGGGAGGTAATCAGGGAACAGGTGTGACAGGACAGGTACAGGAAGTAAAACTGGAACAGAAAACACCCGGTGACATGATTTCAAAATAAAACAGAAAAGACGAGACATACAACATAGACGGAGACTTGACGGACACGACACATTCCTGTTGTGCTGCCTTTCTGCATGATGCTGATGGTTTCTAAAGCCGTGGCGTCATAACAACGGTGTTCAGAGGAGGTTTGATGGAGGCAGGATGCCACTGAAGGCCCAGGAGGAACATGCACGGCCACCCACTGTGAGTGACAAAAACTTAAACTGGACTTGTTGCATTTGATGTCAAAAGTCAGTCACAGATGAATGAGCTGCAGTTCGTCCTCAGAGTAGAACAACAAACACACACGAAGGGAAACAAATCACAGCAACATGTTAGAAACGCTCTGCAGAGAACGACCGACTCAACAGATACGTGTGAATTCGCTGTGAGATGCTTCTATCAGTGTTTACCGCTGCTCAGGATCATCAAAGGCCAAAGTTGCCTGAGGCCAACGCACCGTCAGTTTGGCAACCGGAGACGTGTTGCTTTTACTCCTCGCCCTGATTTGCCATCTCATCTTTTCCGCCTCTTTACAAAGCGAACATGCACAAACGTTGGAGGCTTCCAATCACGACCGGGGCCAAGGCTTGGCACGCCGTTTACTCCAGAATCTAATTTCCTTATTTGTGAAAGGCGGAGGTGGTGACAGAATGTTTGTTTACAGCAAACTAGCTTTAATAATCATTTTTATTAGATTATTTCTCAGCCGTTTGTAATATCGCTAACAGGACGTTGCCAAACTTCACGATGTGAGCGTCGAACAGACCGACTCTCCTCATCTCGCCGTCCATCTGGCTGCTGCCCTTCTTTTGTCGTTACTCATTTTCCTCGTCCACATCATCTCCTCGTCCCCTCCTTCCTGCTTTCATCACTGCCTTCGTTACTGGCCATGCTGCTGTATTTTGTAATTTTTCGGCCCTTTCTTGTCTCCTTCTCATCTCCTCTCGCATTTCTTTTCTCTAATCTTCTCTCTGTTGTCCCGCTTCATTCGCCTCGAATCGCATTGATGTAGATGGGCCTCCGCCCTCGCATGACATGCGGTTTTTAGCTGGAGGTGGTCCTCGCAAGAGATGATTGGACGAGAGAACGTTTCACATGGTTACATCAGGCCTTTGAAAAGTCAAGTCTTGACCGGCTGCAGCGCCGCAGACGGGTGAGATACACTTTGTGTGTGTGTGGATAAATAAATAGACAATGAACAAATGTGTGCACAAAGAAACACCCTCATAGTCCTTCAATCGCACACAGACATGCTGTAAAATTTAGTGCAAGAAATCCATTTCTACCAACAAGAACTTTTCCCAGAACTCTGAGGATGAAGGACGTTTCTTCTAAAGTCAGCAGCAGGTCAAACTTTTCATCTATCAAGTGGAAATGAAATTTGCACCAAGCAGGAGACCGACTATGCCTTTGGAGGAATAATCAAATTAGAGAAAACAGAGCTGGGATATGTACAGATCTGTGACGTAATGTTCTGTGTTACGCTAATTTGTCATAAAAAAAACTGGAGGCAGAACTATTCCAGACGAGCCACACCATCATGAAAACGCAATAACAACAAAAAAACATCCTCCCAAGAAGTCCTACCTGACCTACTCACCTCCTGCAGTAGCTCACATGTATGACATGTAGGGAAAAATGGAAAATATACAGCAAATCGGTAGAGAAACCAAGAGAAGGTGCAAGAAAAACACACTTCATAACAATAAAAATACATAAGTAAGTTTGCAGAAGCAACACTTAGGATCACACATTTCAAGTTTATTAAAGTTTATTAAACCTACTTTACCTTTAAATGGGAATAAACTTGTAATTAACCGTCACTGCAGCTGAAAAAGTGAAGTGATACGAGCTGTTAAATTACCGTAAATTCCAGACTATTGAAGCACCTGAATATAAGCCACACCCACTGACGTTGGTGTTCGTTGTGACTTTATTTGCACCTGCAGACAGAAATGTTTCAAACATGGAAGCGTTAAGATTTGTTTTTTTATTGTTGAACCTACAGGCGTCCTTGTTGTGTACCGTTACCATGGCTACGGACGCCGTTGGTTTCTGGTAATCAAGTTTTCCAACTCCGCTCAAACAGAAGCGCTTCCTGCTCCCTTAACATCACCACGGCTGCGTTTTCTCTCCACCGCGGAGCAGCTGATGGCTCCAGAGCCTGAATTATTCATCTGCTCCGTTCACCGTCCGGGTTCTGAGTTGAAAGATGAGCAAATGATTTACATGAAGTGTTGTCATCAATCCTGGAACTTACTCATTCCTTCTAATAGCAAAATGAGAGACAGTCACAGTGCAGACGGATGTAGACCATCAGTCGAACCGTAACCCGTTACTACTGGATACGGGGCAGCTGTGAGGGGCAGGGGGAGCAACGTTCTGAATTTAACATCCAGAAAACAAAACAAAAACATCTCAAGTAGAGTTTTTTTTGTGGGGAATAAATTGTCTAAAAACACATTTTCAGTTTGTTATTATGGGTCCCTGGGTGCAGACTGATGAGGGAGACGGCGATGTTATTGAAATAAATTAAATTAAAATGTGTAAATTCCATTTATGGTGGAGACAGAATGAGGAGAGTCTGTCAGGAACCAGCCTGGAGAGCAGACGTCAGCGTGGTCGTACAGGAGATACAGAAGTTTAGGCACCAAAATCCCTTAGCTAGGGTTCAAACGTGACTCTTTCACGACACGTTTCCTCCATTTTCTGGGTCACCATGGTTACGACTCCCATCCGATCTCACACGTGATTGGTTGGCTGAAGCAGTAAAATGAACGGGATGCACTTCAGCACCTTGGTGTCTTACTGAAGCTATCCTTGTTAGCGTCGTGTCAGCTAACGGGTTGTCGTTAGCCGACTGTTCCTAACGACTCCTCTTGACCTGCCTCACGAGTCCTAACGAGTCAATTAAGGCCTAATGAGCTCCTGAAGCTCTTCAGAAGCAGAAGGATGCTGAGACGTCCCACAACACCTTGTGATGCGTCGCCAGAGATGATCGGAGCCGCCGCACTTTGTTAAAGACAGAGTCGACTGTTCACTCGCTGCCTCATCACGGTTGCCACGGTAACCAAAACAAAATCCATGTTATCGTCTGTCAGTGGTTTTAATGTTGTGGCTGATCAGGTTGTCGGTGTTACATGCTACATGTTGCTGTCTGATTGGCTTCACTCTGGTGTGTAATATGTGTGACGTGCTCGCTCCTGGAAACACCTGCTGGTGGTGACGGACGGTTTAAAACTCAGTTGGATCTTCAGGGAGGAAAGTGGCACAAACCAGAGATCAGTGTTTGTGATTTCCTGGTTCGGTTCAGGCACCAAAACGACACGCTTCGGTTTGGTTTAAAGTGCTTCGTTAGAATCTTTGTTCAGGTTAAAACGACCTGATCTGGGTTCAGACTCGACTCTCTCACCACATGTCTGAAGCTTCTCCTCCATTCCTCGGCTACCAAAGCAGCGGCGAAGCTTTTGCTCGTAGTTCTGGTTATTCTATCAACTTGAAAGCTCATTTTGTACCTGGTTTAACTGGTTAAACTGGTTAAACTGGTTAATTCGAATTTTAGTGCAAAAATGAAGGTTTCTCCGTCACATGTCGACATTTCTTCTTTTTTTTCTGCTGCATCTCAACAACTGTTTTCTTCCAGTTGGATTCTGCAGAGAAGTTCAGTTTTTACATTTTACTTCTGGGTGAAGCGAGTTTGTTTTTGCAAAGTCGGCTTTAGTTCAAATTAAGCTGAAGCAAAGCTCACCTGAATATAATCAAATGAATTCAGCACCACTAACTTAAACTTCCTGACTTATCCCGTTAACATCTGTCGGGACACCAGCAGGGTGTCAGACGATGCTCGGATGCATCTTGGAGTGGAAAGACTGGTGGAGCACAAACTCATGTTGTGTCAAAGGTTCCTCTAGAACGGGGCAGAACAGGCGGTCCTGGAATTAGTTGTTGGACTTTAAGGCGGCACAAACCGTTCGTTATCACATAATGATGTTCATTCTATCTTCCTCCTACAGTTTGGAGTTAAAAATGTGATGATTTTTAACATAAATACACACAAATGGTTTCACTTCTGTGCAGTGGAAGGAAGCGGTGATGAATCATCCAGTTTATGTGCAGAGTGCAATAAATTACTGCACAAACACAGACACAGTGGTGTTGTTGTTCTTTTTTAAACAAAACATGGCTAAGAAGTGAAAAATCTGATTTTTAATTTTTGTTTTTAAAAGCAGAGGAAGCCTGCTGCCAGCACACTGCTGAAAAAACAAATGAACTGAACAACAACAAGTCGAATCAAAGAAGCTCTTCTGCCGTCGTTGGTTATTCAGATCGATAATTAAACTTCATCCCAACCTGAGCTCTGAAGTTCATCCGACTGTGTGTCACCTAATTATGTCTTTGGGAAAATGAACGAGACGCTTCAGGAACCCCGACACAGATCCTGGTTTTATTAGATTTACTGATACATCAGGAGTAGAAACCGACTAGTTCACGTCTGATTTTCACACAACACAGGAAACACTCTGAACCGACAGAAAAACAAAATCACTGCTGAAGACGTGTTTGTAGATTCTAACAGATGGTTCCTGAACTGTATTTATTTTTTATTTTTATTTTTTTGCTGTGAGAATATTTTAACATGTTTACAAATGAAACCACTTTAGTATTTTAATGTTTCTGACACCTTGAACCGCGGCTTCCTGTTTTCGTCGACAGATGGAGTTCTGATTTGTTGTCTCCATAGCAACCAAGCCAACTTTAAAAAGATGCACTTTAAAAAAAAACAAAAATAAATAAATAAATCATGTTTCTTAATTTTAATGCAGCAATATTTGTTTTAAGATTCAGTTATTTGTTATAAATCGGTGGAACAAGTTTGCTTTAACTGGAACCTCATGAAAACACATCAGTCTGAATGTGTATCTGTGTTTATGTTCATGGTGCTTTTCTGCCTTTTTAAAGATTTATTAAGGAGCAAAAAAATAAAATAAAAATGTGCCTTTTATGCTAAATGATTTACACCACTGTCCCTGTAAATTACATTTTTAAAAAGTAAATAAATAAAAACAACATGTAACTGTTAGATTTTTATAGTTTTTATAATTAAAAATGAAATATTTTTAACATTTATTCTTGTCTTTACTCATAAAACCCATTTGGACAAGTTAAGAAAAATTAAAAAATTAGAAAAATTAAATTACATTTTAAAAATGTGCCTTTTATGATAAATGATTTTCAGCACTGCCTCTGTAAATTAAATTAAATAAAAACAAAAGTAAAAATAAAAAATAACATGTTCTAACCATACTGGTAGATTTTTATATTTTTTAATTATAAAAACTGAAATATTTTAAACATTTATTCTTTATTCTTGACTCATAAAAAACCCCATATGGACAATTTAAGAAAAGGTAGAGAAAAATAAATAAAAAATAAATAAAAAGTGCCTTTTAAGCTAAATGATTTACAACATTTTCCCTGTAAATTAAAAATTTAAATTAAAAAAAACAACAAACATGTTATTACCGTACAGATTTTCATAATTTTTCATTATAAAAACAGAAGTATTTCAAACATTTATTCTCAGCTTCACTCATATAAATCCCCCACATGCACAAGTTAAGGAAAACTTCACTTTCACCTCTTTAGGTTCTGCTGCAGCCCTGAACATGAAGTTAATAATCATCTTTAAATCGTCCCCTCAGTCTCTAACATGAGCTGATTTGGCTCCAACAAGAACATCTGGAGTCTGTATGAAGAATAAAAGCGTCTCTTTGACAGTGACTGAGATTTTATTTAAACATCCTACAACGTTGGAATCAAACAACAAAGAAAAAAAAAAAAACCTTTTCAGATGAAAGTCATGAAAATATCCTGTAACGTGTATCAGAAGCTTTTCAGATCAGCAAATTAGCAAATTAGCAAATTAGCAAATTAGCAGGTCCCTGCAGCAGCTCCCATTCACGGTGGCTTTGAACCGTGGTCCAGTGAAGCAGCAGCAGCAGCTCTACTGATGTCACCGCGCTCTGCTCCATTCAGCCCACGTCCTCCACGGCGAGGCGCTCCGTGGGTGGGAGGCAATCCCTTTACATTTCTACGGCGTTTCCCCCTAAATGATAAATCAATTTCAGCAGAAAACTGCAAAAGAAAAAATCACAAATGAGCTTTCTTTATCGTATCGAGAGGCAGATAATAATAATAAAATAATAATAACAAGCGCGGCGGGAGCGGAGGCCATTACTGTGTGTAATCGGACCGAGCGCGCTCCATCACGCTGCTTATCTGCTGTTAATTACCATTGTAATGGAGCAGAGCAAAGGCTCCGGCGCCGGCGTGTAGAGAAACGCCAACACGCTCCGGCTTGCTTCAGATCTCCTCCGTCCCCTCAAAGATACGCATCGGTCTGTCAGCGGCCGTAATTAGAAGCCGCACCTCAAAAGTCCCGCGTTTGATTAAAAAAGAAAAAGCAGAAAGTCGACATCAGAGACCAAATAAACGCAACAATTCAGCTGAAGCGCTAAACATGAGCTCAGCCGGCTCCTCGTGGTTCCTCCTCCGTTACTAAACACACTTCCTCTGCTCCGGCCAGTTGTTCATCGTCGACCTTTTATTGCTAAATTACAGATATTGTAGAGAAGTGCTGCTATTATCCCAAAGTACAGCCTGCTGTTGGTTCTGTTGGTTCCCTCCAGCCTCCAGACGGACGGCGTTTACTTCACTGAACACTGAGACGATTCAAACTGGACTGAACACCGTGTCTCCACTTAAAGAGTTAATTTGCAAAAACAGAAACCTTCAGAAAACCCACTGAGACATCAATCACACTTCAGTTATCGCTGTCATTTCTACTGAGTCGGATCCACTCAGCTTCAGTTTGATTGATTTTATCTCAAGCAAACAACAAAAAAAACATTTCTGGAAAAACTACAAACAGGAATTATCTGTTCTTGCAGATTCATTTCTTGTCGTCATTATTGTGGAGTTGTGTTCTGGTGGACGTGAGCAGGAATCTGTTCTACGTAAATATGAGCAAACTGCCTGTTTGGTTTGTTTTTAAAAACACATTATTCTGCATAAAAAGTCCCAAATAATAACATCTTTTCTGTTAATGCACCGATATCACATCAAATCAGGTTTATTGTCATGTTGCTGAACATACACAGTAGAACAGGTGAGATGAGAGCGTTTCTTCAGGATTATTCAACTAAGAGTTTTGGGATAAGACACGAAATGCTCACTGTCACTGTCTCCTGAAGGGGGCGCTGCATGTATGCATGCCGCCATCACCATGGCAACTATAATGCACTTATATGCAAACAATACTGTGTTTTAAAGTTGCACATTCAGCTTTTTCTCTTAAAATTAATCCCTATTTAGCTGTAAAATGAATTAGATGTAACTTTACATGGTAGAATATGCAGATCTATGAAGTCCTTGCCTCTTTTTCCACCCATCCCACTGCAGCTCAAGCACACCAGCTCACCTCCAGCTCTGCCCAAACAGCATTTAGCAACACTTGGACAAAATAAAAGCTCTGCTGCTGCCTTAAGCATGATAATTAACTGAACTTAAGGTGAATAATTGGCTCCTCTGAGTCCTGAACTTGAGCTGAATTGGCTCCAATAGTCGCTGCACGCCGGCAGGACGTCGCTGATACGCTCATGATGCTTCTGAAATTTAATAAGCCGAGTTGAATAAGATCACCTCGTTGAAAAGTTCCTTCAGTTCCATTTAATACGGTTTAGTCGAGTGGAACTCACCTTTCTTTTTTGGCCATTTTAACCATTTATCCGTTACAAAGGAAACTCTGTAGATGGAGACGTTTGGGGTCGGGCGCTGGTCGGTGTCAAGGAAAGAAAATCTGAGAAAAAGAGACAGAAAAGGTTTTTAGAATGAAACGTCTTTATGAGCAGCTCGAGTCTCGTTCAGGGCCAATGTGTGGAAACATAAAGTCATTTAAAGCTAAAGGAGATCGTTTCTTTCCTTACTTTTAATAACAGCTCAAAGTAAAAAGCTAAAATCTACGAAACCGTGAAGACAGACCTTTACTTTTACTACTTTTTTATACAATAACTGCTGAGACCTCTCCTGCAAACTACAGAATGAGCTAAAAAACTACAAACATGGCCGATAGGAGGTGCAGTAATGACGTTTAACGAGGGATCAGAAGATAAAGACCAGGCAGGATGGTTTGTCTCATGATCTATAAAGCAGCTGCATCACAAATGAGAAAAACATTTTTAAACTTTCACATCTTCTGGACTCTCCTGGACCACCGTGATGGAGTTTGACTGTTCAGCCCGAGCTGCTGCCGTCAGCAGACCGGATCTTTGAGTTCATGCATATTCATCAGCCTCCGTTTAAATCGTCCTTTAATATCGGAGCGGCGCTTTAAACAGAACCGACGTGTTTACAAGACGAGCGGCGCCGGATCCAGCTGAGGGAGGGACTCGGATCAGACGCCATGAATTACAGAAGACATCGTTTACACAAACTCTCCGGATCGGTGGAGATGCAGCTCGATGCCGTTTTTCAGACTGATGTGACTCATCAACTTGTCTGAGGCGAACTTGGTGGATTTTCTAGAAAATCTCTCATCGCAGTGTTTGATTAGTTAAAGCAGCAACAATCGAGGTTTGATGAAACTTTGATGAAAATATGAAGATAACAAAGGAGATGTTGAGTAAAAGCTGATGTGCTTCTTACTGTTTGTGGTCATTTTATTAATACAACTAAAAACCTGACTGTCCTCTTGGGTTTTCTTAAAGAAGCTAGCCTTATCACTTCATTTACCGTAAATTCCAGAATATGGGAGCACCTGAATATAAGCCACACCCACGAACTTTAAAAACAAAACCAGTTTTGTACATATCCAGGCCGCACTTGTCTATTAGCTGCAGGTGTCCACGGCTTATAGTCCAGAATTTACAGTAAAATCCTGCTCACATGCCCCCTTTTCCACCAAGCTGGTTCCAGTGCTGGTTCAGATCCAGAGCCAAGCACCAGCTCTTTGCTGGACCACAGCTAAGAACCATCAGGGGGCTGGGGAGGGCGTTGTCGAGACCAACGAGACCGGCGGAAAGACACAGAACCAGCATCTTTAAAACAACAGCCAACCAGTAGCTGCATTTTTGATAAACCAAACAGGTAAATATGGACGCCGAATCCAAGCAGCAGTGGTCTGAGGAGGACAGCCAGAACTTCCTGGCACTGTGGTCTTCAACGGACCAACTCCTCAACAAACTCAAGAAACTGAAAAAGGACAACAGGGACCAGATAAGGCTACGTATGCACTGAAGTTTTACGGTGACACAATGGCTCTAACTTGGTTCCTTGCCAATGGAAAAGCCAACATGTTCTTAGGAGGTTTGAACCAACTCAGCATTAGCACCAGCGACAAACTAGCATCTGGTTCTTATTGGTGGAAAAGCGGTAATGGTGCACGTCTTCAAACAGATTAGAGTTCACTCAGGTTAACTGACATTCAGCTAACCTGGGGTTAATTCACACTAATAAACAAAATTAAATAGAAGTAGAAGAAAAAGAAGTCCAGCAAAATCATCCCAAGACATTTCATTCGACTCTTTTAACACATATCTCAGAGTTAAACCATTCATCAGGTCAGAATCACTCACTGTGCTTTACCACATTTAGGAGTAAACGTGTTGGATCACGTAAATAAAATCAGTCGTGTTGTTCTGATGTCTGATAATAAATCGCTGATCAAAACAACGAGGCTACAAAGTCCTAATGCTGCATCATCTCCACTCAGATAAAACCACCTGCTGCTTGTTAAAGCTTCCATACGGAGAAAATCCATCTTTACTGTTCTTCGTTTAAACCTGGGAGGTGTGAAATAAAAGCGGTGGGAATATAAAGACGTCTGCCTCTGCCTCTCCATCGCCTCCCGTCTTTACAAGACAATAAGAGTTTTAACCAGATTCTGGGTCAAAACTGAGGAATTAATGAGAATTTGTTAATTTCAGAGCTAAAATGATTGGTCGGTATACGTTTAATTGATGTTATTTGAGGTCAACAGCTGCGCTTTACGATCCTTTGAGGAGCCTGTTTGTAATCTGAGCTTATAAAAGCTTCGTTTCACATCCAACCCCACAGAGGATATAAATATCTGTCAACACAAACACTCAGAACACGGCGCTGTACAGTTGTTAAATCTGCATTTTATGTTATGTTTTGATGGAAGCGCCACCATTAAGAGCCTCATTAGCATAGCTGAGCATGTTAATGATCATCAGACAGACAGAGAGCCTCCATGTAAGAATGAAACGAATGAAACACTCACTGATCATCTCATGTGTCCTTGACGGGCTCCGTGTGATCTCCAGGTGTCGTATGAGGTCCTCAGCAGCTGGACATGAAAATGGTATTTATAGAGGATTTGTCTTTAGAAGAAGATCTTTTAATGTTCTGTTTTTATTACTATTTTGATTTTTTTAACCATGACTAACCACAGATTTGAACTGGCAGCAAACAGACAAATTGGTGACCTGTTTACTGAGGGTTGTGGGGCTCCGACTAATTACAGTTCATTTGGCTGAGAACATCTCTAGTAGATCTCAGAGTGGTTCATCTGATAAGGTAGGAGGCTTTTTTTGATTCACTTTGAACCCAAAAAGACAAAACTGCTGGAGGTTAAACAAAAGTCAGTATTTTGTTGTAAATACCAACAGTTCTGCACCTTATTTCTTCTACCAGCACCCATCCATCCAT
>NW_007578612.1:34510-45833 GCF_000690725.1 Stegastes partitus
GATTTCAGATTAAATCCATATTTGTCAAACTATTTCCCTCTGAGCAGCTGATGTTGCTCTTTAGATCCTTGCTGCTTGATTGGCTAAAACCTCGCAGCATGTTTGGTTTCCACATTATCCAAACTATCTCTCTCTTTATTATCTCATTCGTCCCAACACAAGCCCAATTAGCTGAGTGTGACTGTAACAGTGAACTCTGACAGCAGGATCTCAGCAACTCAACTTTCTCTCTTTCTGTTTTGCTCTTTACTTCTCACTTGTAATAAATCTGCCGCTTGGCACCACTTTTACTTTTACCTTCTCCCCGTCTGTCCTTCCTCCGCCACGAACAAGGACAGGACCGGTTCGAACGAGGGAACAGATTCCAGAGTGGTGCAGATGAATAAAAACATCAAAGACGTGCACATAAATATATAAAAATAAGCTGAACGAGGAGGAAATCTTGTGAGAATAGACGGCGAAGGAGAGAGACGGCGACACAGACAGAATGCAGCAGGAAACAAGACGTTATTAGATACATTACATAACGTTATATCAACCGTGTTTTCCTTTTGAGCAGAACCTAACCTCACCCGAAAAGTTTTTAATTGCCTGATCTTAATCCGAGCGGCGTCTGCGGCCTGAACCGGAGAAGTGCTGACGTAACCGGAGCCGCCGGCTGAATATTGATTCACGGAGTCAAGAGTAGAAGAGCCTCTGATTTACATAAACTATCAGTCCAAGCATCAGGGCTTTTTCCTCCCACAAAACACAGATTTGTACAGCTGAGCGGCATCCTGCGTTATCTCGACATGACACCTGGCCGCTGAACGGTGAGTAAAGGAAGAGGAACCAGTAAAGGAAGAGGAACCCCAACATGCACCAACCAGATCTCCTCCTTCTGTTGCTCTGCNCTTTCCAGACAGATGCTCCCACTACAAGTGCATAGACAAAGTGAGGAGGTCCAAGATCTACAGATGTCTTGTGGAGCTTTGTGAGGTTTTGTTTTGTGTTAAATGTGATGGTCAACATGATGGCCTGCACGCCGACCAACAGGAACACATTACAGTATGAGTAGAACTTCCTGTCTGATCTGAAAGTTCACATCTACAAAACAAGCCATGAACTGGCTGTATGTGCACGTTATACACAGAAACCTGAGCAGTATCCTTAAAGCTACTGTTATCTTACTAGCAGGCTAGCTAGCTAGCATTAGCATCCGATATAGCTCCAAGCAGGAACCAAGCTGTTGTTAAACCCTTAGAGGTCTTGGCTGTTTTTCTCATACTTTTCGTTTTGTCTTTATCTACCACATAGAAACATGTTTACTGTGACCATGTTTGGTGTCTTTTTTGTCGTCACAACATCACCGATATGATCTGACTATTATTTTTTCACTTTATCCAACTTTATTAACATTTTGGGCTCAAAAACACACAAAAAAATCCAAAATCTGATTTGAATAAATGCATGTAAACATGCTTAACGAAGCATTTTAAAGGTTGAAAATGTCACCATAGGTTGCAGATGTGAATTTGAAAAGGTCAGTTTGACATAAAATCAATCTAAATACAAACACATACAGCGATATACGAAGCAGGTGAGGCTTTCTTTCTGTTTTTATCGATGACACTCCTGAAAATAGTTTCTGTCCAGAATGAGGACACATCACAGGAGCTGCACTTCCACAGACTTTTGTTTTGTAAAACGACACAAAATGACCGAAATGTTGAAAAAAAAAACATGCGACGCCTGCAGCCCATATTTCATACGCTCATATTTTTCAGGCACATTCATGACATCATATCTCCGGTTTTATGAGGTCTATCGACACTAAACAAAAAACGGAGAGAGTTTAAAGTCGGCACTTTAGACTGAAATTGCGCTAGTTTTTCTAACATGACGTCTCGAAAATGTCATGATTATATCACACCGGCGTGGAAGCGGACCTCTAAGGGTTAAAGGCTTAGTGTCTCTCCTGAAAATTTCTTGACTTTAGTGAATACTCTTTCTCTTTAAAGGTATTAAAGTCCCACTAAAATCACTAATAAATCATTAGTGACTGATTTCTGTGAGTTGGAGACGCCAGCTTTCTATCGTTGCCAAACAGTTCTACCACAGAAGCTCTGCTGTAGTCTTCAGACCACATTTGTGACCCAGTCGTCCACCCATCACAGTCCTCAAAGCCTCTCAGATCTTTATCAGTTTCTCGCTTCAAACACATCAACTTGAAGAAGTGACTCCACTCCTCGCCCGCTGACAGGTGTCCTTCTAATGAGATGATCGGTGCTTTCATGTCACCTGTCAGAGGTTTAAATGCTGCTTTCTGTTCCGTCTGTGTTCTGCTGCTGCAGTGAAACACGAAGCGTCTGCACACAGTGAAAGGACTAATTTTTCCCTTCAGTACAGACCCCCTGAAAGCCTCGCAGCGGGGGGCCTCCTAAGTTGTCAAGTCGATTTGTTCACGCCGGGAATTCTGTTCTAGACTTTTGACACCGCAGACAGACACCGCCGTAATCCTGAGAATGTACGCGGCGGAAACAAGAGTCGGTTTGTCGCCAACACTTTGGCACGTCAGCCGCGACGCTTCAAATCGATCAGACAACCGCCTGGATTGGAAATGTGTACAGGCAGGTCTGCAGGCGGAAAGAACCCGGAGCTAAAAACAACAGAACCCGAAGAAAAATGCTCTGACCTCATATTTTTACAAGCATGTGTCTTTTTTAGCAACTCCTAATGCAAACTTTCTGGTTCCTGGATACCAGCAGCAGATAATAAAAGTAGAAGAGCTAAACCGAATGTCTAATCTCTGATGTCTTTTTGTTGTTGCTGGATGTTTGTTCTGTTTTTATGGATGTTGAAAACAACCAGTGGAACAAATGGTCCAATCAGCATCTTCCAACGCTGAAACAGGAAGTCTGATACCCTGCAGTTCCTCAAACGTCCACTAGATGCTGGCTCCAACAGCGAGTCGACCCCCATAGACCTCTATGTTAAATTACACAACTTCACAGCAGAAGTAAACGTGTTTACAAGCTGTAGCCAAAAGCAGTTTTGGTCTCTACAGCTAGCATCCTGGTTCCTGCTGTGAGGTCACAGAAGATGCGGCTATTTGTCCATTCCATACACAGTTAATGAGACTTTTTTTATTCTACATGAAAGACTCAAACCCCGTCTCCACCAAGAAGAACCAGGTGCCAGTTCCGGGGCTTAGTTGGTTCCAATCTGACACCTCCAAGGAACCGGTTGCTTTTCCATCAGCAACGAGCAAAGTTAGAGTCACGCCATATGTCACTGCATACGTAGCCGTTTACCGAATAACACTCGCGCCACATGGAAGTCCACACAGGACTCCTACCGGTGAGACCAAGTTTCTCATTCGGTCACACTTCTCACCTTGTCACAGGAAAACCATATGACTTGCTGAACATTTTCGTATCGATAGACGTTACAATTTACAGATGTTCCCTGAACGCCCCACATAGCAGGCTGCGCTAGCTGCTGGTGGTGGCTGCGATGCTCAGACCAAAAATGACTTTAACAAGAGTAAACCAGGACGTTCTGATGTCAGATTTGTCCAAGATGAAACCCAGTGATTTTTTCTCGTGCGTTTTTTTCTAAGACCACATAATGTGTTCTCCGTTTTTCACGAGAAGACCGCATTTCTAAGCGTAAATACCGCAGAACACCGAAGTTATAAAAGTGCTGTTTTCCACCACTGTGGTGCTGCTGGTGGGACACAGGTGTACTGGACAGTTTGTGCAGAACTTCCGTGTGTCCCAGGACTCATTCCAGCACATCCGTGATCAGACCAGAGATGTCCTGGTGAAAAACGACACAGATCTTGTGTGTCCCATTCATCCATCGGTCTCGGTGGTCCCGATAAACCCGCCCCCAGCCCCTGACGGTGCTTAGCGAGGACCAGCTCTTTGCTGGGTCAGAGCTAAGCTTTTTTTCACCTAAGTTTTGAGAACCTGGAGCCGGTGCTTCGGAAGTGGAAACACAAACAACTGGGGCTAAGTCAGGCTCTGGACCAGCACTGGAACCAGTTTGGTAATAAAGGGGTGTTACATGACATGTAGAGCAGAAACCTGTTTGCTGAGTGATGCAGCTCTCAGCAGCTGATCTGTACAATCTGTACTAATGGGAAATTTGGGATACGAGCAAAGATTAAGGGGTGAGCTCCAGAAGATGCATGTTAGCTGAGGAGTGTATTTATCAAGCGTAGCATTTTTAATATTGTCTCTGTTCGACTTAATGGATGGTTTCATTACAAATAACAGAAAACCAGCCGTTTGTTGGAGCCCAGACTAGTGGAAGTTGATTACAGTGTTTGTTTTCGGCAGCCCCGCCGTATTAAACAGCAGACCGTCCTTCACCACATGCTAATATGACAATCTATAACGAATTTCACGCTGTATTGTTTCTCGCGCAGAAGGAAATTTAATTTGTTAACTAAGCCACTTAAGAAACAAAACGCCGTAAATGAGCCAATTTGAAGGTGCAGGAGAGACGCTCCTTTGTTTTGAAGTTGATTCTGACTGAGCGCTCGGCTTCGGCAAATTGGTTTCGTCTGGAGCCGCTTAAACGTCGTTTCCTTTCAGAAGCATCGTGTAACTGTAGCAGGTGTCTGTGCAGCTTTATGGGAAGTCCAAAGGAAAAAAGACAAAACCTCTCGTTTAGCTGTGATGAAGGTGAAATCAGCATCAGATGAGAAGAACTCCTCCAAACAGACAGTAAGTGTTTGAGTCATTAGATCCAGCAGCAGGTCGCTGAGGTGCTGCTCAGTTATTCAGAGAAGGAACGCTCCTTCAACATAAATTAAACATATATATATATTTATGAAATAAAAATGGCTCAGTGGTGGTGGAGACGTCAGAGAGGCAGATTCAAGTTGGATTTGGCTCATTTCTGTGTGAATATCTATACTTCCTAGATAACGGTCTATGTAGGTCATGTGACCTGAGGCTGCTCTCTGATTGGTTGCTTCAGATTTTAGATTAGATTTTATCGTAAACATCCCATATATGCTAGAAAGCAGCAGCATGTTTCCACCTTGGACTTGAAATGTACCGATGAGAAACACATTTTAATATTGTTGTGAATTTACAACCATTTGCGCCTCCTAAGACCTCATATATCATATAAAAAAAATTTTAAAAACCCTGGAAAAAAAAAAAAAAAAAAAGGAAATCTGAGTAAAGGACTTTCACATGTTAAACGGTAGATTAGTGTCACATTCAAGAACTGTAAGAACAGTGAAAAACAGTCAAATATCTGTATTATAGTGATATTTNTCCCATCACTCGCTTCTAGTGAGATCTGAAAAATTCTAACTTAAACGTATTCTGCTAAATGTAAAAAAATCTAAATTAGATTGAAAAGCAGCAAGGTGGCTCGGTTGTTAGCACCATCACGTCGCAGCTAGAAGGTTGCCGGGTCTCGTCCCAATAATGGGTGAATAGATGGATGGAGTGAATAGCAGCCTTTGCAAACTTCTAAACTACAATTCTACCACATTTGATGCAACAGAATTGAAGCACAATCAGGCTGCATCCATTTTAGTCATCGCAGCTCTTTATTATATTTCATGCATTTGGTGACCTACGTGGACTTCACAGCTTCACTCCTCCTGACTGTTTCCTTCATAATATTTTGTTCTCTCCACACAATAAATGAATCACTTTTGCCTTCAGACTGACTTATTATTGTTCAATATACATAGAAGCAGGACGCTTTCTTTGAATTCTTTCTGTCCCAAAAGTCTGGACGTGATCGAGGCTTTAGACGCTGCAGTCGGTGAATCAGTCGGGATTCAAGGTAAACCAATAAAAAAAAAACTCACATTGTCTACTGAACATAGATAACTGACCAATCAGATGGAGAGAAGTCATCTCTGTACTTTAAACTCTGTTGGAGCACGTCTCTTGTTCCTCTGCAGGGTTTAACTCGGCATCCTTGAAATGATATTTGACTTATTCATGTAATAATCAGCGGAGGACGAGTAAATCTTCCATGAAGCAAAAAAACATTCTCCACCGAAACAGTCATTACTGAAGAACTCCATCATGCATATTTAAGTCAGAACTTTATTATCAAGTAAACACCTGACGTCTGGCGAATTTAAATAAAAATAAATAAGTAATGCACAGACGGAGAAGTAAGGAAATTAAACCTTGAGAAAGAGAAACAGCTCTGAGTGTACGCCGGCAAAAAGCAGATAAAACAAAGCTGCTCAAACCGTACGAGCAGACGTTGCAAATTATTATTTTTTTAAAAAGCAATTTGAGCAGCTTTTAACCTTTTGTTTCTCGAGTTAGCCTCAAAGCAAAGCGAACATCCGAAATGTTCTCTCTTTCCGTGTTGGATACAAAAACAAAAATCAATCCAAACAGGACTAGAGGCAATGTGAGAGCGATTGTTTTCCTCCTGCACACCGCAAAAAACTCTCAAAAGCTCTGAAAAAATGAAAATAAAAAAGCAGTACAGGGGGTGAAACACAACCAAACTTATCATTTTCACTTTCCAAGATTTTCTTTCTTGTTTTTAAACAAGTTAAAATACGTTGTCTCAATGAATCCATGTTAGATTCTCAACATAAGTGTTTACGTTTACCAAATATGGTGCCATCGTCTTAAAATAAGGAAAGTTTAGGAGAAATATCTGTTGGGAATCAAAGTGCAAGTACATTAAAAACAAGTCCCTCGAACAGGATCGAACCTCAAACTTCAGTGTTAAAGAAAGAGGCTGAGCTGCAGTTCCTTGAGTGTCCACTAGATGCTGCCTCCAAAAGCAGCTCAACCTCCACAGACGTCCATGTTTAAACGTTTAACTTTACAGCAGAAATAAATGCGTCACATCAGCTGGTTTTGGTCTCTTTAGCTAATTCTTCTGCTCACGTCAGCTGTACAGGGTCTGATTTTTCAGATAATTCACCAGTTAAAATTGTATTAAGGGTTAAGTTTATGCGTAACTAATGCTGTTTTTGAAACCAGTGATGACATCGTGGATAGTGGTGAAAAAATGTGAACAGATGCAAGACATCATTCTGAACTGAAACTATAGACCCTGCGATATAAATAGATTTTCTTTTAAAATGGTGTATTCGTGTTAACCAAGTAATCCTGACTAAGATTAAGTTACTAAAACTACTTATTTATTACTACAAGAAATGAGAATGGTTCGTTTAAAAAGTGGAATAGTGACATACTCGCTTCAGATTTAAACAAGATGAGATACAACCTGTATTAATCAATTAATTAATAATGAAAAGATATTCTTGTACTACTAAATTACACAACATGAGAAATGAAGGACCTAATATGCCAATTCGATGCATTACTGACATAAAAGAAGTAAACTACAATAAGGTTAGAATGAAAAAGTAAAGATCCATCCATCCATCATCTATACACCACATAATCCTCACTAGAGTCATGGGGGGCTGGAGTCTATCCCAGCTGACTCAGGGTGAAGGCAGGTTCACCTGGACAGGTAACCAGTCTATCACAGGGCTACACTTAGAGACAGACAACCAAGCACACTCACATTCACACCTACGGACAATTTAGATTCACCAATTAACCTCTACATGTTTTTGGACTGTGGGAGGAAGCCGGAGAACCTGGAGAGAACCCACACTGCACGGGGAGAACATGGAGACTCCACGCAGGAAGATCCCGGGTGTCCTCACGACCGACGACCTTCTTGCTGCGAGGCAACGATGCTAACCACCGAGCCACCTTGCAGCCCCTAGAAGGAAATATTGCACATGAAAATGAAATGTTACTCATGATACTGCACAGACTATTGAGAAAAGTCATGTTCAGGTCTAAGTGACAGATGATAGGAGAACTTGAACCACTTGGAACGCGACACAAACGTAGATCATGACAGAACATTTTCGCCCACGTCCAGACTCGATGTTACAAACTTTCGTGCTCACTCAGAACTCTAAAGTTCTTTACTTCTTTCTTGAGAACTCAGTGGCGTAAAGAACAAAGGATATAAAGGCCAACGTTGGTCAAGGTGAAAGTGGAAATGTCAGAACTGTGACAAGACAACGAACGGAACAACAAACCGACCCGTCTGTTTATTAAAGGTTATCGGATTGTTTCTTTGTTCTGCACGGTTTAATGTCTGTAGGCTGCGACTGTACGACCGATAAAAACCATAAATTTCTCTACATGTGAAGAGACGAAACAGACGAGATGCTCGAAATAAGAAAATCTGACTTTTATTAACGCTGACACGTACAAACAGCTTCATAATTCTGCAAATCTCAAGCATCCAGTTGCTCAAAATCAGCCGCAAAACATCAGCAGCCAGTTGCGATGTATTAATAAGACACTTAAGGAAAGAGCTCGCAATACAAACCGGCTGCCAAGAAGGAAAAACAAGCAGGCGTTGACTCGCTTTAAGATTTTTCATCTCACTTAGATGCAGCTCTTTGCGGTGCGCGCACTCCCAGCGAGACGCCTTCCGACGCTCCCGCTCATGTTTTATTCAGCTGCCGTGCAGAACCGGGATCAGTAAACATGAAGAAACCATGTGGGCAAGAACCAAATGCATCTCCACCACTCTACAAGTCTGATGTGGGGCCTCGGCGGGATTGAGGACGGATCGGAGAGCTCGCTGAACATCTCATTACGGCTGATGGTGATAAAATGTTCGGGGACGGCTGCAGAGGGATTCTATTACAGAGATGTTTTGTTTGGAGAGCTCGCCGTGTTTATTTTCCCCTTCTTTCGGGTTAAGTGTTGAGTTTTGCCAGATATGCGCTGGCGGTGATATCGCGGTAAACAAGTCAATAAGATTCATAAGTGTGCACTTCATTACTCAAAGATGAGAGCTCCGTTATCGACGAAGCATCGATTTCTAACTAGTTGTAGGGAACGGTTCTAAAGGGCAAGTCCACAGATTATACGCACCGGGTACTGATGAGGACGACAACATTTTAGTTACTGTTGCCCACAAAACAAAGCAGGAAACACCCCAAAAACTATGAAACAACATCTAAGTCGTGTTTTAGATTTGCCTCGATGCGACCCAGCCTCCACAAAGCTACGTCCTGAACCACGAAACTGTATTCAAAGGAAACACATCTTCTGCTGGAAGCTTGTAACGTATCACGAATACATTTTTAATCAGCGTGTCTTTGCTATTTGCTTTACAGCCTCACTGCTCCTTCTTTTCATCCAATAAAATCATACACTAGATGTGGCAGGAACCAAGAAATGAACCCAGAAATGAACGAGAAGCTTTGGATTTTTCTTTCCCCCAACACAAACCAAGTAAGTTCAGTTTCTACACGTAACCACAACTCTAGCATGAAAAAGTGTCGAATCAAGCACAAAAAACAACAACAGGAAGTGAAATTTAATTCTGATGGTGTCCAAATTTTGGGCTGGTACCGTATCACGCTGAAAAGAGGAATTGTTGGACCAACATAAACGGTAACGTACAACTACCGTAATTTCTGGACTATTAGCCGCCACTTTTTTCACACGCTTTGAAAAATGCAGGTGCCTCAATAGTCTGGAATTTACGGTAAATCAAGTTGATCCAAAATAAGTTAACAAGTGATATTAATGCCACCAGTTTAAGGTCATAAATCATTTGATTGTTTTCAAATAAACTCAACCACAACTTAATTTTAAGGAAAGTCAACCTGAGCATGTGGGTCAGAGTTTCCTCTAACATCTTGTTTTGTCCGAAGATCTTCAGTTTACAGATAATCAAAAAAAAAAAGAGAAAAAGTGCTGAATATCGCATCCGATAATTGGTCGACTTCTTCCTACATCGTCCTCTTGTTTCCAGTCTGGTTGCCTCATTCATAGCAGATTGTGTTTAAACTTGTGTACTGTTATGTGCAGTGTTGGGAATTGTAATAAATTAAATTTTTCTTTACCTGATTGTAAAATGAGAAACCTGGTTTTGTTATTAGACTTATTCCTCTGACTGTATTTCTACTGAGAGAAAATGGGGACATCTCAAGGCTAACGGAGCAGAAAAACTCACTTTTGCAGATATTCAAACACCAGTTTAAGGAGACAAACTGTATTTTTTTTTTAGCTCATACAGTTTACAGACGGGAGAGTTTTATTCAAACCAATACTTCAGTTCAACTGCAGCTCAAACACACTTTTTTTTCTACAGCAACTGCATCAAGCTGCTAGCTTGGATCCCAAATGAACCGAGTTGCATTCTGGGTGATGTTAGCGTCGTTTTCGTGGGACAAGCAGGAAGATGTGAGTCCGACAACGTGACAGGGGCACAGGATTTAATTAACAGAGAAACATGGGATGTTACACGCAGACATGAAGGATTATGTGCATCCACCGGTGGAGCGTCATCACTCACCTCCATCAGCCATCTGAGCTGCAGGGTTTTTTATCTCCTCAGTCCAGATTAGATCAGACTGAAGGGGTCAGCATGCAGAGGAACCTCCGTCAGAGAGGCTTGATGGATGGTCGGACGGTTTCAGAACCTGCTGTAGATCAGAGCTGCTGTGCCATCCATCCTACAGATAAACCCAACGGACGGGCTCGGCAGGAATAACTGCAGAACGTCAGAGCGGAGAACTGGAAAACCAGCTGTGAAGGTATCCAAGAATGTGAACAAACACCACTTCAATAATTATCAGCGTCTGCAGCCTGTGGATGTCTCCGTTAGCAGCAGCAGGAGCCATGATGGCACACGGGCAGAACATCGTGGCAGCTGTTGGGACACAAACTTCCTGTTTTCTGACACCAGATACCGTAATTAGCCACCTTCGCCGGAGACGCGCCGTCTGCGGCCCGACGGCAAATATGCAGCGACGAGGTGAGCGCTTTGCCTAATTGGATTGTACACGTGGAGGAGATGGGATGAAGGTCAGGACCAGCATCGTGGCATCGCAGCTGCCTCCCTCAGCTCCATGTATTATTCAGCCGCATTTGTGTGTTCACATTAAAGGCTAATTCAGCTGTTCGGTTAAACGCTGAAATATTCATTGTAGCTGAGATTTTCGATTTCCCGAAGCAGAGCGGCGTACAGTTCGTCAGGCAGAGAGCTGTGGATGCTGACAGTTCATGTAACGCTGGGAGGTAATTACACCTGTTGCTGACATCTCCTCACGAGTCACATTAGAGCTTCAGGATCAATATCGACTGTAGGTCCCTGCGTCCTAGTCAGTTGTAGCCAATAACACCAGGAGCTTCTACAAATACTGCATCTCAATCGGATGAATTAAACCAGAGACTAAGAAAGAACATCTTTGTTTTTGTTTTGTTCCACTGTTTGCATCTGGAATTGTCATTAAATAATCTTAAAATGTTGTTTTAAACCTTTATTTATTTACAGT
>NW_007578612.1:54669-92981 GCF_000690725.1 Stegastes partitus
TTCTTCACCAACTCCTCACATTTAGGGTTTCACAACAAAAAACAGCCAAATGTCATGAATTAAGAATCCAGCGTCGAGCCGAGTCCCCTCAACGACTCCAACGCGACACGTCGTCTGAAAACCTTCCAGGACGAAGACGACAGGAAGTTCCGACCCGAGCGCCGGAGGAGCGACGTGTTCCGCCCCAACAAAGCGCTTTAATGGAGGAACTTTGTCGAGCGTTTGTTGGGCGCCGCGGTCAGCCGAGCGCACATGACTCGCATTATCCACACAAACACACGCTCATGTATTACTGAGAGGATGACAGCGGAGCCACGCAGGAGCCTGAGTGTCGGCTCCGGTGTGTGTGTGTGTGTGTGAGATGAGAGCCAACAGGACTCTACTATTATATAACAACAGGTAAACTATTCATGACGAGCTCACTCCAGACACCAGACCTACATTCTCACGTCTCGGTCCTTCTCACACCAACTTCTTTCACTTTCCAGCCCGTCTTTGTACTTCCTTTAGTTTAAACTCCGGCAGCTGAACCAAAGTGACGTCCGAGCTGAACAGAAAAATCTCTTCGTTGTCGAGTTTCAGTGATTAGCTCGTCTGACCGGTGACTCGGAAACTCTCCTCCAGTGTCTGAGAGCCGCGCTGAGGACTTAAAGACTTGTTGTGATTTCCACATTCTTGCGGCGCGACGAGAAGGACGCCGGCGCTGTTGATTGAAGGACTCTCGGAGCGTCTCGTCTCATTCGCCATCATGTAAACAAGGAAAGTTGCTTAACCTCACAAAGGCCCGATTCAATCAGTCATACGTGTTTGCAGCCTGCTTTGAAGAACCTCGTCTGTTCTGATTGTCACAACTTCGTCGCCGAATCAATACGCTGATTACCGGATTACCTGAGCTGCTCGTTTCCTGCAGCGGCTGCATCCAGGCTCAGCAGCGCCGCCTCGACACGCTTCATCAAAGTTTAGCCCCGCAGCCCTTGAACCGACTCTCCTTTCTGGACCAAAAAACACTGGACCCGAAGAAAAAAAATGATGCCAGCCTTTATAGGCTAAGCATATTCTCATCAATAACACCTTAGGGATGTAGCCGCAAGGTCAAACTACATAAAAATCGATTTCGTCTACACTTGTAAATCTTGGCGGATGAAAGAGGAAGCGGTCGGTGAGCCAGTCGCTCGGTTGTGTTCTGGTGCTGATGTAAGAGCGGCAGAACTCGGGCTGTCACATCAAGGTGCCGTTTGTTGGGAGCACAGCTGTGAATGTGATTTGTCTCGGTGCAAATGTAGACAGTGAGGGCTGTTTTCATGGCTTTCTCACAGAGTGTTTGCTGTTTGCTGTGTGTGTGTGTTGCTACTCGGCATTTTGTGTTGTTTCAGTTCATCTTGGAAAAAAATGATGCTTTTTCTATGAAGCCTCACATAAACAAGCAGAGAGGTCAACATATCAGGAGGAGGAACGTGTAGCTGTTGTCATCATTTGTCTGTTTTAACAAAAGAGAAGCATGCTTAAGAGATATCACTTGTAAAGACCCATCAGAGTAAATCCTGAGTTTTCTATGATGGAATGATTGAAACACAAGGTTTTCTCAACATATGTGAAAAACTGCTGGGTCACAAATGTGCATACATCAATCCTAATGTTTGGTTAGATGTCCATCCATCCATCATCTATACACTGCTTGATCCTCACCAGGGTCATGGGGGGCTGGAGTCTATCCAGCTGACTCAGGGTGAAGGCAGGTTCACCTGGACAGGTAACCAGTCTATCACAGGACTTGGTTAGATGTCCTTTAGGCCATTTTCACCTCAGTTAGGTGCTTTTGGTTTCCATCCACAAGCTTCTGGTTTTATCTTTGACCTTCTCCTTGACAGAAACGGTGCAGTTCAGCTTAGTTTGTTGGCTTCTTTGACTTCTTTTTTCATCACAGTGAACAGGTTCTTGATGTGGTTTAAGTCATGACGAGTCTAAAACCTTATTTCCAGCCTGTTTGGTCTGCACTTATATAATGGTCTGCACTTCTACAGTGCTTTTCTACCTTTGTGGCACCCAAAGCGCTTTACAATGTGTTTCTCATTCACCCATTCACACACACATTCATACACCACTGGCGACAGAGCTGCCATGCAAGGCGCTAATCTGCCATTGGGAGCCATTTGGGGTTCAGTGTCTTGCCCAAGGACACTTCGGCATATGGGGGGAACTGAGGATCAAACCGCCAACCTTGCCATCAGTGGACAACCCGCTCTACCACCTGAGCCACAACCGTTTCTTTACCACTTCTGATGTCCAAGATCAACCATCATGCTGAACAATGTGGAAGTAATCCTCCTTTATTGTTCCAGTTACTTTGTGTAACTGGCACCAAAACAGCCCCAGAGCATGATGCTGCCACCTCCATGCTCGATGGTAGGTCTGGTGTTCTTGGGGTTAAAGGCTTCACCTTCTCTGCTCAGTGTTTGTTCCATCTGACCACAGAACTTTTCTCCAGAAGGACATGTGACCAGCAGCAGACTTCAGTGGAGCTTTAAGGTTCTGCTTCTAGAGGAAGAACTTTTAATTTACTGCAGACGTGTTTTTGGTTTAAGTCTAATCAGTCACAGTTTAATTAAAACATGTCGATTAAATCCTTGGTGAACCATTGGTGAAACTTGGGTAACTGGACCAAGGGTCATGTGACATACTGCAAACATGCAAATTTATCCTCAAACATAAGAAAAAAATCATCTAAAAACAACTAATCAAGATGTTCAGTTGGCTAAATTACCAGTTTAGTCACCGCAGATTCCCTCCCTGGTTTTATTTACATCCAATGGAACTCATGTCAGAATATTTTTTCTGCTGTTTGACCATGAAAGGCTCCAAACATTTGCACCTAGCGGGCCGTCCAATGGTTTTCCCTATTCAATACAGTTAAAGTTCGTTCACATCACGACGTTATTTCACAGGTTCAGGGACGTGAATCATTTTGATGCAGTAAAACTGAAAAGCAAAAGAGGATCGATGCTCTCGAGCTGCTTCAGTTGTTCGTCTGCTCTGGTATGAAGCTGCAGATGTGTTGCTTCAGATTAGTCCAGTCAGCTGCAGCATCCAGGCACCGACAGATGTCCAATAACGGGGGTGTGTCTGTCTGGTGGAAGCAAAGGGTCACTCATCATTTACTTCTATGTGGTTTTCAAGCTTCTAATACGACACTTTGTTCACTTTTCATCGAGCATGAAGACCTGACACCGATGTTTTTCAGACCTCTGTCTCACGTTGTGTAATGCATCTTTTCTTTTTAGTACCTGTGCAGTAGGGAAAGTATATCAGCTTGTAAATCCTGCCAAAACCTACACAGCTCTACTGAATACCTCCTTTGTGGACGCTGATGGAGGACTGAGGCTGCTGCTTTCACTATTCAAAGTAGAAGACTTGAGATAGCCTTTGGAGGGCAAAGGAAGCAGCAAAGCTAACCTTGATATGACTTAGATATCAGCGAGAAGACGGAAACCTACTTTGTGCCGTCGTAGTAAAACCTCCCCACGTCGGCTCCTGCTGATAATTTCCAGCTGATCTCAAAACTGACATTTCTTTCAAAGCAGCAGAGCTGATAGAAAGCAGCAGGTGTTGGTCTTTGAGAAGCTTCGGTTCGGGTTCGGCTGAGGTCAAAGCATGAAAACTTAAAATACCTTGTGGGGTTTGTCAGTATTTGAACTGACCATTTTGTTTGGTGGTTCGTTCAGGTTCAGCTTTAGATGGACTCTTCTGCAGGTATCGTCTTGGTCTTTGGTTTTGCTTACAGTTGATGTTTTATTTTTGAGAACTTCCATTTCTCTGTGCTTCTCCTGTGGTTTTACTTCCTACCGTTGTGTGTTTTCCAGACTTTCTTCATCGTCTGCTCCACCCTCGTCTTCAGTCTTCATTACGTTTGTGTATATCTAGTCCTGAAAACCTGTCGGACAGCAAAGGTTTAGGATTGTTAAGGGTCGGATTATCGAGTCACGGCTGTATTTAACTGTAGATATTATGGCTGACACTCTTTTTCCAACACTTTCTTTTTACCAATGGGGCCATTAAAAGGGTATTAAATTGTGATTCTATGTGGTTTTAAGGGATTTTCTTCAGTCATCATATTTAATTAGGAGAACCCTGCAGAAGCCCCAGTCTACCGTGATTATTACCAACATTACCACCAAAACAAAGCGACACGTTCGTTTCCCCCCCTGCTAAATGTTGATTAATGTTTTGACTCAATAAATATCTCAGATTTGTAAATGTCTCATAAAATGTAATGACGCCCTTTTCTTCCCCGGAGCAGTAAACATGCGGCGTTAAAGCCCTGCTGCTGCTCCACAAACACAATCGCTCATTAAGACGTGAATCTCCTGCTCTCGGTCCAAAATTAAAATCTTGTCGTTGGAAGAGAAGCAGAATGGTGTTCATGAATCGGGTTGGTTATACACTGAGTCGCATAGTTAAAGGGAGATTCCTCAGTGAACCAGAGCGGTTTGTTCGTACGACGGTGCGTCAGCGGCAGTAAAACGTTTGTGCGAGTGCATTGTAATCCCTTCTGTTTAGCAAATCCCATAATTAAGGGTATAAGTCATGGTAATGGCCTTTGTAGATAGAAATCCGATTGAAATGCCGTCCTGTACTTCTAATCAATAGCGAGCAGCTTATTGGCGTTCACAGGAAGCTGGAAACAACACCTGCTCTCAGTGATAACGGCGGCGGCCGGGGTAAGTGATACAGATGGATCCCGTGTTTGCACTGTAAAGGATGCAACGCGTACGTCATTTATAACTCCGTCTACATGACGTTGTTTACATACATACCTCATAGTCATTCTCGACGTGCCTCATGTGATGTAATTTACATTCACGTGTGCATTCGTGTTGCTAACGGAGCTTAGAGGCCCATAAATGAATTAAATTTAATAAAAACATACCAATTAAACATTTGCTAAACCGTTGAACAAACTGATTGGAAACCGAATGTATTCATAAAAATGTCTTGATTTAGCCGAATGTGCAGATGTGAGACGCTGAGGTGTTGAAGCCACATGCAGCCTGAAGGCAGGATGCAGTGTTTACATCCTGAATTATGATATTTTGAACTATAAAATATTCATCTGGACTGAGGTGACCTTGCCCAGGCAGGATGTGATTGATGTGGATGTTTGGCTGATGCTCACCTGTGCAGGTGGTGGTTCTGTGATTCACCCACTCTGGCAGCTCGTAATGAGGCAATTTAATTTATCAGTGGTGGAGTCAGATCACGGTGAGCAGCAGCCCTGAAACTGTTTGATCAAGAATCCTGTTTTATCAGAAATAGAAACGTTAACTGGAGTGTCTGTGATTTAATACATTTATTGAAAGGCTGATGGTGGTTGAAATATGTTTAAGTGATGATTCACTACATCCTGCTTCCTTCTCCACTCATCCCTGCAGCTCAAGCACACCAGCTCACCTGCAGCTCTGCTTAAATACTGTAAAAAGTTTTAATGATGTTTTTTTTCCAGACATATGTTTAAATCTGTAAAGGAGGAATAAGCAAGTCTAAAGGTTGTCTCCTGTGGTTTGTGTAAAATCCCAGCAGTCTGAATTTGTGTTTTTGTGACTGTTTTAACCCCTTCAGCGCTGAGTATCTTTGGCTTGAAATTCATGATCAGATATGGTTTTGATTAATCACTCATAGACTTCACATCATTACACATCTGGTGTCAATCAAAAGCAGTCAAGTTCACGGTTAAATATATCTGGAAGTTTACTCTTGTCATATACATACAGGTGTGAAAAGGTAAAGGTAAACATAATAATTACCAGGGGTACATGCCAGGGTCCTAGTCAGGATTGTTTTTACAGTGTAGAGGCGTGTTAAAGGTCGTCAGATGGAGGAGGGGAAGACAGTAGTCACTGTTGACCCGGGGAGGGTCGTAGCGAATGTTACTGATGGTTAGAAAACGGTATCAAATAGCAGCATCAGCAGCGAAGACGACGGCAGTGAAACTCCATCGGCGCTTGTAGTTAAATATTTTCCTGTTACGTACCCTTGAAAACAACATATAACACGATACCGGGCTGTAGGGTTGATGGGGTTAAGGTGGAAAGACTCAGCCACGGTGCTGACGTGGAGGTTTTTTTGTGTCTTTCAGCATAAAAAAAAACATGTTAACAAGGTAAAAATGTGACTTTTACTTGAGGGTGTGGCGGCTTTGAAAACATGCAGATGGAGGCGGCGGAGAAGGTTAAGGAAGATTTATTCATAGGGTCAGGGGTAAAGGGGAATTCCTGAGGAACCGGGGGGTGAAGGTCCGTGGTGGGGAAACCACTGACGGGGTCCACTCCGAGGTGCAGGTGCTCCGGGGGCTATGAGGTGGAAGTGGTGCCGGGGATTTCCCGTAGAGGTGCAGCGGTTGGTGCAGTGAATCTTGCCGTTTGGTACTGGTGGGGTTCTCTGTGCAGGCTGGACGGGGGCTGCTGGTGAGCCGGTGGAGGCAGTGCTAGAACGGGCAAAGAGATAACGAGGTTAGCGATGTCGAAGGACTGAAAAACACAAGAGTAACTCAAGACGAGCAGAAAAGAGCGGCCACGATACCACGAAGGGCAGAACAATCATCTGGCAGTAGAGCACAGGTGAAGGCAACCAGTGGCTGATGGGAAATGTGTGACAGGTGTGTGACGAGCTCTCCACCGTCCAGCCTGAAACACAGCAGCACAGAGAACCCACAACACAGACACCAACTGGAAAGTACACAAAAATGGAAACCACAATCACCACAGAGGGGTATTCTGTATTCTTATAAAATAAAATACCCTCTTTTTCAGTTCAGCGAAGCTTCACCTGGTGATGTTTTTACTGATGCCTGCTGTGTAACTCACATCACCTGATTAGCGTCCAGACAGAGGTGGTCGTGTAGCTGAATCACGTCGCAGGTTAGTTTCAACCATGACTGTATGAAGCAGAGCTGGATGCTGCATGAAGGTTGTTGCAGGTGTTGTCGGGTGTCTTTAGATCCACAGACTTCTCCTTCTCCGGTCGAGCGTCAGGACTTTTCTCTGGCCGGGCTGTCGTACTTCCTTTTAGCTCACCGCTCGCATGAACGGGATCAAATGAAATAATCATACGGCTCTTAAACTTTAATCAGTCGGCTCTCAGGCTTTCCAAACGCTCTTGTAGTGAACGGACCAAACAGAGACGTCGACAGAAACAGAGCAAATCTGGTTTTACTTCTTTGTTCCAGTTCTTTATCCCACATTCCAGAAATAGGAATTAAAAAATCGAGACCAAAATCTGAATCCTAGATTGCTCTGATGAGCAAAAACACAATAAAAACTGCCTGAAATTTAGTTAAATTACCTTTTATTGAAAACTTGACCTGCTCATCGTTGGTGCTTCCTTTTGTGTGGAGCTGGAAGGTCAAAGTGAGTCCACCTCATGTTCCAGTATGATGGTTTGTAGCGATCGTATTCATTCATCCATTTCTTCTGCATGCTAAGAAGCATTAGCATGAAATCCTCTCTGTTTGTTCTGTACAGGAGCATCGCTTTAGCTGGAAGCTCCTCAGAGTTATCAGTTAATTCTGCACCTTTTCTACAAACCCTTTTCTGCTTCCCCCCTTTTTCAAATAATGAATATTTCCCTCTCATTACTTTTCTGATGTGAGCACTTGAAGGCGCTTCCAGTCCATGTCTGTGTCTCTGTTATGGCCCCTGGTGGCCATGTGGGTTCTCTTTGTGGTGGACTCTGTGTTTGGAGACGGCTGCTGTGGACTTTTTATTATAGCAGACTAAAGACTCTCCAGCTATCAGCCCTGCATCTTTACAGTATTATCACCTTTTCATTTATTCATCGTGTCACTGAGCAATAAGGTGCTTTTTCATACCAATGACACTTGATTTCATGTTGCTCAGAAAGTCAGTCTGCTGCCGTCTGATGTGAAGGAATTTCAGGAGTTGATGAATCCGTTTAGCAGATCTCAGTTCTTCCACTCGTGCATTTGAATCTACTTTAATTTCAGCATGCAGATGGTATTTAAACCAACTGTTTAACTGCTTTTACTAGAGTGTGATTTTCCTGGTTTTCTGTTTTGAGTTCGGATGTTTTATTTTTTCATATATGGGCAGTCCTGACGTTACTTAAAATCCAAATGAAGCAGCAATGTGGTGCTTTTAAGCTGGACTTCTGCTTTTGGTTCACCTCTCGTCCAATGGGATCATCACTAGCATCCACAGGCTAATGACAAGCATTCCTAGCATAATGATTAGCATTCCGAAGCTAGTCATTAGCATCCCTTGGTGAATCACATGCATTCCAATAGGGATAAGAGGAGGGTAGTGGTGGCAACCAGAAATCAAGCAATGTTCATGAAATTTGGAGCACAAAGTGACAACAGGCGAAATAACTGGAGATGTAAAGTAGGCGAGAACGAAGCTAAGCTAACGGGACGTGATTGAGGCGACTGCCAAATGGAAGTGTTTGATTGACATGTGATGTGAACAATGAAAGTGGATGCACCAAGACTTTTACTGAAACACAATAAAAGTCATTAAAGGAAAGCTAAAAGTCACACCTCAGTATGGTGGAACCAGTGATGGATAAAGTGGTTCATGGTGCATGTTGTCAGTGCAAAGCAACACAAAGACTATCTAGAACTTTGGTTCCAACAACATCAAAATGAAAAAGAGGTTCATCGCTGCAGCCTCCTGCCCCCCAAATTAGTCGCCGAACAGATTTATGTGTGAGCTAAAAGATTAAATGTAGATGAACTGTTGAAGCGTAGAATAGCCAACAGTAGAAACAACAACGATGCTGCAGGGTTACCGAGGCAACCAGAGGCTGGATGGTCCACTAGCGGCTAACTGTTAGCTGCAAAGTGCTTAGCAAAGAGCACATCGTTTTATATGTGAACGAGGCTTCAGGAGCATTTAACACACTCTGTGTATTGAGCTGTGCTAACATGCTGGTGAGCTGTGCGGCAGAATGTTGTTGCTGCTGCAACGCAAACTATAAAACCTCCAAACTCCACTGCAACGGCACAAACTCTGCAGGGTTTGTTGATGCCATTGACCTTTTCTCTCACCAGCTTTCAGCATAAAGGAATAAAAGATGCTTTAACAAAAAAAAAACCCCAAAAAACGAATAATAAGTCAGTGATTAAGTGTTTTTCTGCATTTTAATTTAGCACAGACGTGTGTTTCCCGTCACATCTGTCTGAGATATGAGTTTGTACTTCACATTAAACTGTGTTGCACTCTGTAAAGACATATTCCTTTCTTTATGCCACCAAATCCGGCACCGGTTCGACCACCAGGGAGGCACACTGGTACCAGTTCCACCAGTCTGACAGTTTACCGTGGAGCCCTGAAGTGTGACATTTCCTTTTAACACCATTTTCTTACACATTTGTTCATGGCAAAGCGACCGTGAGTCACCGCTCTGCTTTTCACACCGGGCCTTCCTCTGAATGTATGTCAGTCGTTTCCATCAGGCCCGTGTATAAATAGTGCACTAGAGGCGCTCAGCGATTCAGAAACAGGAGAATCGATCTCTGTGCGGCGACTTGCTTCGGTCGTGAAACTGCGGCTCATGTGTGAACTCGTCGTGTGTTTGTGTGAATGATTAAACGCGGTGACGGGAGGCGACGATCTGAACGGCATCGTGTGTTCTGGGCTGTTAAAGTAAACCACAACCTTCGTCTCAGCACCTCGTGTGTTGTACGGACACATTAAGCGGTAATTATCCTCGCTGAGCTGTGCAGGGCTGCCTTCACGTGTAAATGTGTTAACGGCATTAAATATGCTTTGCTTAGCAGTTTTGAAAAGAAAATAAATAAATCTTTCCGTATCAAAGGAGCGTCCTGCTGATTTCAACCTTTGCCAAATGAAAAATGTATTAACGCCGGGCCTCGGCGTCGCTTCACTGTGTGTTCGCGAGTTCTTTGCAAAAGCAGAAAGCAATTAAAACATGCCATTTGCACTGAGCCACACACTCTGTCAAGTCTTTGGCTTAATGGCGGCCATATTTCTTACCCAAACACCCAGGTTTGTGCTGTTAATATAACTTAGTAGCGCAGAGCTCGGGGTGAAAAATGACTCCATTCCTCCCCGCAGGTCCGTGGACCAGCACCAGACTGTATGTGTTATTAAAACGCAACCCTCCACCATTTTCAGAAGGCGGCCGAGTCCGTTTAATCAAGCGGCCGCCCGGCGCTGCTCTGACTAAAATGGATGTCGCCGCGCTGTGCTTCATTTCCATCCTGCATTCGGAGAGCTTGACTCATCGCTATACGGCCGGTGTTTACTCCCTTATTTAGAGTTTGAATTAGGCAGAAATAAAAATGTTGGAGCTTTTTGTTGGAACTAAATTCTCTTAAAGCCTCTCCGGTCATTGATTAACTCGTCTCTGGGCACCAGATTTACTCCCTTTCTGCTTTAAAATCTCCTCTAAATGCAGCTCTGCACGGTTGTTTCATCCAGAATGTGCAAACCTGTGAAGTCTCCACCACAGCAGCTGGAGCACACCAGCTCACCCACTGACACACTGTTAAACTACTTCACAGTACAAGTTGTGATAACCGGAGTGATTTAGTCACACAAGCTCGAACAGGAAACTGATTCTGAAGAAGAAAATGTGTTCAAGGTCGCCTACAAGTCAATGCATCGGAATGACATTAGTAACATCAGCACATAACATGAGTCATGTTAGCAAAAGGCTAATAATGTGCTGCTAACGTTAGATAAAGGCTCATGAGTTTTACATTTGAACCAAAAACAGATCCTGTGATAGAAGGTAAAACCTCAGGAAATTGTGTGAAAAAGGACGATTCAGTTGTTTATTTGCCCAATAAATAACAACAGCACTTCTAGTTTTAAACCAGTTTTTTTTAACCATATGTAAAATGTTTTCTCATTTTTATAACAGGTGGTCTAATGAGTTTGTGAAGCCTTGTATGTTACCATTTGACTCAACCCAGACTCCAAAAGATTATGTTCTGATAACACTAAACTGGGTTCTCAGTTATAATTGAAGGGAACGTAATTTTGACTGGGTTGGTTTGAGTCGGGGCACCATCACTGCATCCTGGGCTCGGCTTCACCTAACTGGTTTAATGAAATGCACAAAAGCCAGAGTGTTTTTTTCTTTTTTTAATCCCCTTGAAGCAGAATGATAACGGTGCATCCAGACCAACACTCCAGCACCGACTCAGTGCTGTGAATAAGATCTGCGATGCAAGATGAGATCCAGCGTGGCTTCCATGTTCCAAAGACATCACTGATGTTAATTGTGAGCGAATGTTGAAAAATAAATCCATCCATCTATGTTCTTCCGCTTATCCAGGGTCAGGTCGTGGGTCCAGCAGGAGGAGCAGGTCATTCCAGACTTCCCTCCCCCCGGCGACACTTTCCAGCTCTTCCTGGGGGATCCCGAGGCGTTCCCAGACCAGCTGAGAGATATAATCCCTCCAGCGGGTTCTGGGTCTGCCCCGGGGTCTCCTCCCAGGTGGGCATGTTTGGACGACCTTTGGAGGTACTGATCCGCATCCCCGCTGCTTCGCACTGCAAACCTCTCCAGGTCACGGTCTGATGAAGCCAACAGGACCATGTCGTCTGCATGAATGTCGAAATAAATCTCTTTGAAAACAGAGAAAGAAATGCGCTCCTTGGTAAAAGTCTAACAAAATGCACACAGCGTCAGACTTTGACGTAGAGTTGGTAGTTATTTAAATTCCAGGCCTGAACTGCCTCCATGTCCGACACAGTCTGACTTGCGGCTGAGCTGCAGCACATCGATGCAGTCGTTACCGTGACGCCCGAGCCGGGGGCTGATGGATGACCATCGGCGACGGGAAGAGCACTCGGCTGTACGTTGCCCTCACAGCTTCTTACCTGATCTTTTGTACGAGAGCATCTAATCCTGTTCCGTCTGATCCACACCTGTCCGGTCCACAGTGTGTCTCCCTGAAAGTCACCTTGGCTAATGCGCTGCTGCGCGTAATCCCGGTCGACGAGCATGCGTCACTTCCTTGGCGGCGCTGCGTGCGGTTCGACTGTCGGCTCACATGCAATCAAATCCCCGTTTTTTTTTTTTTCCCTGCTAGAAATTTGTCATTTTAATCTGCGCCTCGTGCCTCTGCTGCCTCCTGCGCTGCAACACACCCTGAAGGCCGTGAATCCCTCGACGCTAACACAACCGCGCTGAGTTATGTGATGCAGGTGTGAATTATGACATTGTCAATTACCAATATGCGGCGGCGGAGAGGTGTGTGTGTGTGTGTGTGTGTGTGTGTGTGTGTGTGTGTGCACGTGCCGCATAAATCAGCCTTTCTTGGGAACACTGATTTCAATTTCAAATTGTTCCCTGGAACACTGTTTAAAGGAAGGCGGCTTATCAGCTACACGGGAAAATCCCTTGCCAGATTTTAGATGAACATCGCGTCGCTCTCTCGCCTTAATTTACTGCTGGTGGAGCTTTCCAGCTTCATTAAAACTGCTTTGCCGAGGCTCACTAGTGATGATTTGCATCTGAGTCTGTCACTTTCTCTGCCGTTTAATCTCCTTCCTGTGTTTTATACAAACCTTGAAACATATGTCTGCTCTTAAATCTGCTCAGCCTTTATTTCTCCCCGGACGGGAACATCCAGACTCTGGTTTCCCTTAAGCTTGTTTGGAGCTTCCCAGTCTGGTTCCGCTGGGAGCCGGCCAGCAGCTCCCCATTACTCCACTGGAAGGAGAGGAGTAATGAGCTGGGAGGCTTCCTCAAGGGCACCTTGAGGGTCGGTGCTGGGATTTCCTACTTTTTCTACAGAGTTCAAACCAGAGCCGTGACCTTCCCTCAACTTTAACCTTCAGCTTTTCTCCCAGCTGACGACTGGGAGGTGAAAGCTGTCAACAGTTCCCCAACGTGTCGCATCTCCGTCACCCTTCAACCAGGATTTATGTCACATTAGAATTGTAAAATCAGTATTTCACAAAATCTTTCTTCAAAATCTCCTCTTAAAGCAGAAACTGGATCTCTTTTTACTTCATTTGTGGGATACGTTCGCTGACCAGTGATTCCTAAACTCTGCCAAATGTCTGGACGGTGGAACAAACCCACTGTATGACAGGAACTGGATACCAAAGATCAGTCATCGTTCCTGCATTCGGTTGGTTTAGGCTTTAAAGTAGAGGACTGAATCGGGAGAACATCTTTAATGGACCAAAACATCTTCAAGTCTCCTACAACACTTGAACCCTATTCAGGACTTTCATGTTGTCGCACGTAGAAGGTCTTTCTTGGGGTCCATTGGACCCCAAGAAAGAATATGTTTAAAATATTTGTTGGTATTCATTACGGACTTTTATACTATGTTCAATACATTTTCTGATAAGTTGACATATATTTGGTTTCAAATGCATGACAAATGTCTTCAAAAATCTTCATAAATAAAAGAAACACCAATACCTGTCACCTAAACCAAATGATCTGGGGTCCAAAAGACCTAAATAGGGTTCAATTATGAAGATCATCAACACCTTTACTGATAAACTCAATAAATATCAAGACAACAAAGTGAAACTCAGAGACGGGTTTGTTCATGAAAACTGATGACGCACTGTTTGTACCTTGTTTGATTTCCACCCCACTGTGGGTTTTATTACAATTTTACACAACCTCTTTCTTGTTTCATTATCTCCTGATCTTGACACCATATAACTCTGATTTTAAGATTTAGGAACAACACAGTCTGACCTCTCTTAACATAATGGTCACTATTCAACCCGCTCTCTGCTAATGTACTGTCACACATGCATGATTTCATTCTTCAAAACACAGCATAATATTCACTAAACAAGCTGAAATCTCGTCTTTAATCCAACTAACATCTGGATAGAGTAGCGATCCAATGAGCCAGTGTTACAGGACATGTAGCTCCAGATTCAGACGGTTTCTTCATCAGTAAACACTGACAGACTTTGAACTTGTGCCACATCTTCCACACTGACAGTCGCTCGAACACAATCGAGCCGTGATGTTTACTGTCGTTCACTAATGTGCTTCATGTTGATTACACTCCGGTTGAACCTGTGAAACATCATTTATCCACTTGTGTCAGTTGCAGGGTCTCGTCTCTGCAGTCGGCTTTTTTATTTAGTGTTCATACAACACATACAGTCATGTGTTCTATTGTTGAGGATAATTACTGTATTTCTGATATCTGTCAAAACACAATCACGTCTAATATCAAATAATCGTTGTTTTATCAGAGTTGATAAATGGTGGTTACAATTAAATATATGGTTGTTGTATGAAAAAAAACTTAGTATTAATTATCCCGAGAGGCTTCGTAGGTAGATTAATGTGTATTTAATGTACTTTATCACTGAGGTGTCCACACAAGTAAAGTGCAAAATAGAAATAATGATACAAATACTGCAATATTTGATCAATTTTGAAGTTTTGCTACATTTCATACAGATTGTTTGATCCATATAAAAAACCAGATGTGATCTAAGCTGATTTCAGAATAATTTTCTTCATCTGAAAAGCCTTTTTTTTCAAGCTTTGATCCAATTAGATGAGTCATGTGGAAACAAAGAATAAAATTAAAGTCCAATTAGTGAACTGATCCACCAGCAATGTCCACGTGGTCGTTATGGTTTGGTGTAGCTTGTATTTTAGGAACACGAGTAAAAATGCAAACTGGAGCTGAAATGTTTGACGGAAAACTAAGATACAAAACCTCACTACAACTTCAGGTTTGGTTCTAAGTGGCTGCTTTTCTTCACCCTCTTTACCTGCAGTTTTTAGAATATTTCAATAAACACGATGATGAGCTGCAGCCCTGTTTAGGAAACCTGGTTCATAAATCCGTTGCCTCTGGTGCAGCGTCTCCACGAAGCATCTGCTGGTTCTCTTTGTGGATTTTTTACGCTCCACGTCTCATTTAAAGCTCCGTATGTTTCACGAGAAGATCCAACTCGTCGTCTCGTTTCTTAACGAGCCGCCTTTTTGGGTATTTAAAGCTTCCTTTTTGGTGCAACAGTCTCAAACTGATTACGAGCGAGCATCTGCGGTTTGACAGTCGAAAAGCAACTCGGAGTTTAAGAGCAGAGCGAAGCCCGGACGTGTGAACCAGCTGTCTTCGTCTGGGAAGCCATTTGTTGTTCATTTCTCTGCTTTATCACGTATTACGCAACGCAAAAGACCGACGCGGGAGATCGGAGCGGAAGCGGCGACGGATCTGGTGGAGCGTCGGTCAGGTTTTCTCCACGTGGCTCGGAGGGAGTTTAGACGCAGAACGACGCTGACAGCTCCGGTTCAAATCAAATCAAAGCGCGATTGCTTTCCTCCCTCCGTGAACTTTCGGTCGTTCACGTCCACCACATCACATGTTTCTTCCCACATCTGCCCGTCTGATCCTGTGAATCGCTTTTAGCCGCTCGCAGCCTTTTGCTTCTCCCTCAATTAACTCCAGTTCTGATTATTTTGTGGGTTTTTTTTTTTCCTCCTATGGCTTTCTCTCGCTCCCACTTCAGCGCTCCGTCTCCGTGGACCTCTTTTCTTTTACGGTTCCTTGGCTTCCCTCCCACTCCAGAACACAACAATGGCCTCCAACACACTAGTGTACGCTGTGGACGGGCCCGACCAAACAAACGCACACTTTTCACGCCCGTGATTGACTGAACACACGCAGACGAGTGAACGCCGAGTGAACCGGCCGATGCTGGGAAAGGCTGCTGTATAAACCAATTAGCTGGTCTGAAATCAAGCCAACAGGAAGAGTCTCGCTCTCTCTCTTTTTGCTTTTCTCACTTCTCTTGCTACCCCCTTTTCTTTTCCTTTTTTTTTTTTTATCCTTGGCAGGCCGGTCTCTGTGGGCAAAGATAGTGCTGAATGCTGCCAAAGTAAGACAGAAAAAAAGAAAAGGAAGAGGTGAAGGAGAAGATGGGAAGAATCGGGGAGAAGAGGGAACAATTGGAGGGAGGTGGGATGAAGCCGGGGAGGATGAGCGAGGACGGATGGACGGACGGAGTGATGGCCGAGGCTGGCGCTGACAAGTTACAGCTGCTGAACTGAGACGTAGACGGGAGAGTGAGGAGAGAGTGAGGGGAATGCCAATGCTAGGCCATGCGATCCAGGTAATGAGGCATTCAGTGCTGCCGGAGAGAGCGAGGGACTCTTCAAGCACAGCTGCTGCTGCAGGAAGTCGAGAGGTGAGGAAGAGGCAGCCTCGTTTGATGGGTGGCTTGTCGAGGAGAAGGGAGACGTGGGGGAAGAGGGGCATGCTGGGTAAAGGGGAGACCTACATTCAGGAAGTCGCTGTCGGAGGAGGGCGGAACAAGGTGAGGCGGAGTCGCCTCAGCTTCAGATGCCGGAGTGACGCAGCAGCAAACCTCCAGTTCAGGTTTCTTTGTGCCACCAGAACAGTCCCTGGTCACACTGGGACGTAGGGGTTCTGGCTTGTGGGTCGACGCTTGAAGCTCTTGGTCGTGTTCCTCGAGCAGTTCTTGGGCAGTTTTTGCAGAATTCAAGAGTGCGATTGTTCCCCACAGATGTGTAAGTGGGTGAAAGCATGTCAAAGTAGCGTCTACATGAATGTTAAAACCCAACAAGACGTCCAGTGTTCATTCTGAGCAGTCATAGGTGGTCCAAAGAAGTCCACCTAAGTCCGATGTGCATAAATTAAAATGCTAAATGAAATCCGAACGCAACAACCCAACCAGAGCTGATCCAGAATCACAAACACCAGAAGCTGAGTAATGAGCTGTCGGCTAATTGGCTCAATTAAGAAGCAGCCATTAAGGAAGACATTAGCGTGTGACACGCCCGCCCAGTCCTACGCTCGGCTGCACCAGTAAACAAGCAACAGTAAACAGCACAGCTGCTGAGGCGCTGCATCCTGGAAGTTCCCTGCCGTCAACATTTAGACGTACTTTTAGGTTCTCAAAATTAATGCAACTGATGGTGAACATCACAAGACAAACACAGTCCATGAATGTACTATAGGCTGTACAGTTTTCAGTGTTTGCTGAGTAAAAACACAAAAAGAGTCTTTTTTTAACTCTTTGAAGTATTTATTTTGGATCAGTCTCTGAACAGGAATGCAGATGTGCTCACACACAGAGCTCTGCAACATCACAGATCAGCTTTTATGTACGTTTTTTCTTGTTTTTCTACACATACAGTGCATCCAGGGAGTATTCACAGCGCTTCACTTTATTAAAAATAAAAAACTAAGAAACCATATGTACATAAGTATTCACAGCCTTTGCTCAATATTTTGTTGATGCACCTTTGGCACCAATTACAGCCTCAAGTCTTTTTGAATAAGACGCCACGCGCTTGGCACACCTGTCTTTGGGCAGTTTCGCCCATTCCTCTTTGCAGAACCTCTCAAGCTCCATCAGGTTGGATGGGAACTGCACAGCCAACATCCCCCTAACACACAATAGAGAAAATAAATAAATCTAGTAGTCTTCTACTGTCTCTGTAGCCTTTTTGTCTGGTACAATTAAAATAAACACAGTTGGAGGAAGACATGATAAGAATCCAACAACGATGATGTAGTTCGTGAGCTGATGGCATCAAATCTGAGATCATTTAAAAACGCCTCTGATGCATTTTTATCTCACAAATAAAATCAAATGAATGTTTGGCTGCATATCTGATGATGGATGGAAGTTTAACAGCTGCTTCAGTGGCTTTTTTTTGATTCCTGAAGAAAGCAAGGATCATGAACAACAACTTAGTGTTTACTCGCTTTGATCCGAGAAACACCCCCAACCAGAAGTTAGGAGCCATACTGGTTGTCCATCCATCCATCCATCCTCTATACATCCTCACTAGGGTCATGGGGGGCTGGAGTCTATCCCAGCTGATTCAGGGTGAAGGCAGGTTCACCTGGACAGGTAACCAGTCTATCACAGGGCTACACTTAGAGACAGACAACCAAGCACACTCACATTCACACCTACGGACAATTTAGAATCACCAATTAACCTCAGCATGTTTCTGGACCCACACACTGCATGGAGAGAACATGCAGAAAGATCCCGGTGCCCCCACTGGGACGTGAACTGGTGACCTTCTTGCTGTGAGGCAACAGTGCGACCAACTGCAGCCCTGATACTGGTTGTCTTTTTGCTAATCGTGCTAATCATTGGAGGGACCAAGGTGCACATGGTGCTCGTATCTACCACCAGCATGGATGGTGCCACCTATTTACTATCAGCATTTACTCGCCCAGACATGTCTCATGCAACCCAAAACAGTAACCTGCCAGTTTGAACCTTGCTAACAGCTACTCAGACCTCTGATCGATTTCTATGCGTTAACTCAGATGATGGATTCACCAACAGCTGGTGCATCCAGTCCACAGAATAAAGAGCTTTAGGTGGACGAAAGGAGCGAAAAGAAACAGGAATTCAGATTGATTTGGCTTCAAACACGCTGCAGCGAAGCCCCGTCATTGTTCAAAGATGGATCCACTCACCGAGTCCTGCAACAATGAGACAATAGCCGCGAGCGTTCCAAGAAGCTGCGCCTCCGAATCTACATGTTCATAAACCAGAAAGAAAGTCGCCTCAGACGGGCTGCAAACTGTTTGCACGACAACTTTCTCTGAGATGTAATTGGGTCTGGTTCGGCTGAGTCATGTTCGGGTCCGCCGGATGATTTGTTGTGTTGTTTTCGGTGTTTAACTGTAGTTTGTGTTTGCGGTGATTTATCGGGTCGGCGGTGGCGATAGAGAGGTAGCTGTTGAACCCCGGCGCCGCTCCACGGGGGTTAATCATCTTTCAAAGCGCCCGAAAAAGGTCAAGGATGTAGGATCATCTTATTTTGTTCTCCCACAACGCTGGGGTCCTCTTTAATGTAATTGCTTCTGTCATCAGGCCCCCTGAAGCCATAACAAAGAAGGCTGCTGCCCTGAAAAATGTGAGCAGCGCCTGAATGATTTAGGGAAGGAAGTGGAGAATATCAGGCTGCAGATTTCCCTGCTGCTGCTGCTGCCGCCCGTCCTCTGTGTCCTCTCTCAACACTTTGCAGTACTTTGCTGTTTACAAGCCATTACTCTTTGGGTATATGAGAGGAAGCCATTCATATGAAACCCTCCTCCTGCTTTATCAGGATCCTAAAAGAGACGCCGGCCTCGTTTATTCCACATATTTCATTAATCTGCTGGATTTACCTGCTACTTCTTCAACGACTCATTCACATTTTTTTTGCCTTTAGATCATTTTGTTCCTCAAGTGTTTCCTGTCGCTTTACAACTCAAATGAAAAAAAGAGAGAAACCCATTTAAGTCAAGGTTGTGACGATAGTATCCTTCCAGTGGCATCTTTTAGTCTAAAGCTTTATAAGTACTTGTGTTAGCAATGGCTAATAGAAATGTCAGTCTTACAAGTATATAGTTGACATAAAACTGATATTAGATTGTTAGATTTGGACCATCCATCCATCCATCCATCCATCCATTATCTATCCACCACTTAATCCTCACTAGGGTCAGATTTGGACCAAATAGACCAAAACTAAAGAAAGAAACCATCGTCTTGGGACCATGAATGCTTGTTTCACAGCAATCCAGGACATTTTAATATCCTGGGGTTGCTTCCTCAAGTGAGGGAGTTTAAGTATCTCGGGATCTTGTTCACCAGTGATGGGAAAATGGAGCGCGAGGTGGACAGGCGGCTTGGTGCGACGTCAACAGTAATGCGGGTGATGTACCAGACCAGTGTGGTGAAGATCTACCAGTCCATCTACGTCCCAACCCTCACCTATGGTCACAAGCTTTGGGTCGTGACTGAAAGAACGAGACCGCGGATACAAGCGACCGAAATGAGATAGAGATAGGGTGAGGAGCTCGGACATCCGGAGGGAGCTCGGAGTAGAGCCGCTGCTCCTTCATGTCGACAGGAGCCAGTTGAGGTGGTCTGGACATCTGATTCGGATGCCTCCAGAGAGGCTTCCTCTGGAGGTCTTCCGAACACGTCCACCTGGGAGGAGACCCCGGGGCAGACCCAGAACCCACTGGAGGGATTATATCTCTCAGCTGGCCTGGGAACGCCTCAGGATCCCCCATCCAGAGCTGGAAAGTGTCGCTGAGGGGAGGGAAGTCTGGAATGACCTGCTCCACCTTCTGCCCCCACAACCCAACCCCGGATAAGAGGAAGAAAGTGGATGGATGGATGGATGGATGGATGTGAACAAGTAAACTTGGTTCAAAATTCATGTTTACTACGACCGTTAACTGTTTATGTTTAAATCTGTGTGAACTCTACTTTGAGCTTGTGTTTGAAAAGTTCTCAGACTTTTTAATCAGTATCTGAGCATGTGATCGGCAGCGTCCACCGGCGTCCTGTTTGTAGCCTCGGTGCTGCCGTTCTAGTTAATCAGCGCTAAAAGTGTTGAACCTGCAGGAGATCCTGGAGGCTCCTGTAACACTTCACAGATGTAATAATTAATTTTACAAGGAGAAAACTGTGCAGAGTTTTACATTTAAATCCTTTCTGACTGACTGAGGAAAGAGAAAACGTCGAGGTCAAGGTCCTGCTGTCGCCATTGTTCCCTCCTCACATGTTCTGAATGTGTTCCACCGTCAGCAGGTGGGTTTTATAGAATCAAAGGTAACTTGTACAATTTCATTGAACAAAAATGTTTTTTTTTTTTGTACATTTACTTCTACCAGAGTTCACTGTATCTGTAGCCTTGAGGCTTTGACATCCGTGCTGCATGGATTTATTTCCTCCTGCGTTGGAAAAGCAGCGACTACGAGCCAAAGTAACATCCAGCTGATTGTCAAGGTTTCCCAGCAGAACATCTCCTGAAACCGAGTTTCTCACTTCAGCTGTTTTAACGCTGATCGAGTGTCTCAGCAGGAAGTTTAACAGCATCCTTAGATAAATCTGTTAATCTGTCATGTTAAGGAAACCTTTATATGATTCACTGACAGTCTTTAAACCCTTGAACATCCACATTTTTCTTTTATTTTCCCCTCCAGTGGCTTATTTTGTTGTGAGGAACTCTTAAACACGAGCGTTTTGTGTAGCTCACCCTTACATCGCATTCATATTTTTGCTATTGAGCCTTATTTCCTCCATCATGAACACAAGTTCTGTTTTTATTTATAGCCAAGACTCTATATGGATTTACTGACATTCAGTATGGAGTAATGAGAAATTACAAAAATAAATCAATAAAAGTATAATGAAATAAAAGTGGAAAAAAAAGAAGAATAAATAGAATAACAAATAAATAGTGTATATTAATTAATATTTAATAAAATTAATCAACAAAAAAGCTAATAAAAATAGAAATTAAAAAAAGAATAAAATCATGAAAATAATAATATATTTTCTTTTATTCATTATTTTTATCATTATTATTTTTAATTTCTAAATGCATTTTTTTATAATGTCGCTTTAAAAGCAAAGGAAATATGCGCAGAAGAATGTGCACAGTACATATGTCGTATTTCTTTCGCTTTAAATGCAACAAAAATAAAAAACCTAAAAATAAAAATGAAAAATAATTTTAAAAAATTTAAAATTAATTTAAAAAATGCTAAAAAAAATACATAAAAATAAAAAGGAATAATAAATAAAATAAGCACTGTGTTATATAATAGTGAACAATCTTCAACCTTAAAAACTTTTTAACTTGTGTTTCAGAAAAATGAAATTCATATAAATCGTTAACATTAAAGTTTATTTAATCCAATGTTTTTTATATATATATGAACCTTTATGTGTGTTAATGTGCTTTGTTTGTCATTTACTTTATCTCACTGCATCACTGGCGGTTTAATGAGATCGTCCGTGTTATTTAAGCGGCGGTTTTCATCCCGCTGTGCCTTCATCTTGATCTTTTCGGATGCTCATTGATCACAGTTTTTAATCACAGTAATCAGAACGTGGCAGCTGCTCGGCCCGACGTCTTCACTCGTGGACTGAACTGCTGCAGGTTTTCAGCTGAATCTCTGCTGCATCGTAAAAAAAACTGTTTGGTCCGAGCCTCAAAATGAGAAAGCACACGTGACGAACGACCGCATCGCGTGTCAGCGTGATATGTGGTTCACAGCGAGCACAGCCGGCGTTTCATTTCCAGATTAACTTGTTGAAACGTGCAGCAACCTTCAGCGTGATTTAGTTTTCTTCATAAGCTTGAGTAGGTTTTACACAAAGACTCCAGACTGTTAGTGGCTGTGAAACATGTTCTTATATTCTGCTTACATGATATCTTAATGCCTTGTTTTACGAGCTTTCAAACTGATTTGATAACTGATCGTGATAAAACAAATAAAGCAATCGAATGATAGTTCAGTTTGTGAGGAAGCTCAGGTGGATTGTCCAGACTAATAAAGATTCTGCTCCTGAAGTTCTAAATGGGATTTTTTTTTTTAAGCTATAAAACTAAAATCATTGAACTGATGAAACTTGTGTGCCGACATCTCAAATTAAATCTATAAAAAGAGCCAGATCCCACTGAGAGTCTCTCTTTTTTTTTGTTGTATTTCATTTGCGTACCTTTCGGGTTTGGATGAAGCAGCATTTTAAATTAATTTGATTTTAAAAAATGTAAAAAAAAAAACAACTGAAAAGCCCACCTTTAAAAAAAAAAAAAACATTTAATTTATTATTTTCTATTTTATATCAGTATATTTAATATTTGCATTCACCTGGTGCTTCAGGAAACACTGACGTTGTGATTATGTTTAAACCTCCAGCGAAGTCGACGCTGTTTTGTCTGGGAGTGAAAAAAAAAAAGAGATTCGTGAGAAAACATCAACCTGAGAGAGAATCCTCCGGTTTAGTCGCCAACGTTTTCCATCGTCCTCCGATCCACGAAGCACTGGAGGAAGCGAACAGGCCCACTGGAATGCCAGGAGTGCAGCTGAAGGCAGGAGGGTTTGTGTTGGTGTGAATTGAAGGCAGCTGGGCTCCGTTTCCTCAGCATGTTCCGTTAGCGTTTGTTGTTTTTGGTTTGTTTCTCATTCATCACAGGTTCAACGCCCCCGCGGCGCTGGAAATAATCCTCATAGCGCCGGACTGGACGATATAAAGATGAACAAAAAAAATCATCCGCTGCTGTTTGTGGCTCATAAACGCACCCAAACACAACCAGAGGTGCCCTTCAAAGGTGTGTGGCCGAACGAACCTGGTGTATCGTCACTCTTCACTGGCTTGTACTCGGCATGAAAGGCATTCGTCAAGTAATTAATTTCAGTGTTTTTTCCTTGGAGTGAGTGCTTCTCTTTGGCTCCGTCTCCAGAGCTTGTCAGGCCTCCCACGCCTGGTTGCTAACAAAGGACTGGACTGTGTGGGGGGCTTAGCGAGGGGGTCAATTTTACAGCTTTTTTGTCACAGCGTTCGTCTTCCCCAGCAGGCGTCTGGACACAGCAGCGTTTCTAACGGCCACATTTCGGCTGCATCGAGTCACTCCAGTGGAGCTGCAGTAAATGGTGGTCTGAGTCACAAAGCAAAAACACAAACGCGTTTCTGTTGACCGCGACGACGAGGCGTCAGACGGGTTTCCCCTCAAATGACAAACGTGTTCTGTGGCAGCCAAGGTCTCCACCAAATGACATTTCTATACAACTAAAATGCAAATTATGTGTCGAAGGGAACGCATTAGAAATGTTTAAAATCATTGTACTGTCCCTTGTTATGTGTAAAATCAACAACACATTACTGTAATTAAGACATAAATACGTGAATCCAAAAACATTAATTTGTGAATCTAGTATGGCACCACTAGAGTTGTAGAAACTGTTCCATGAAAACTGTGGTAAATCACCTCGTCAGATTTTGAAAACACGAGTTTGAAGTTGTTAAAGGTTGAAGATTTATCGTGATTATATACGATACATCCTTTTTTAAATGTAGATTCCAACCCTGTCTCGACAAACTTACGAGAACTAAATAGCGTTCTCAGTTATGTTTTGAAAGAAACTTATTTTCTGCTTGTCTGATTATCTTCGTTACACATGACAAATGTGTTTCTAACCAACGTATCTTTGCTTTTTGTTTTACTGCTTGCTTTGATTCTGGCACTTGTCTCCATGGCAACCCAGAAAATGGAGGCGAGGCTTCAAACATTTTGTGAAGGGGTCGTATTTTAACCCAAACCAAGACGTATTTTCTGACCCTTAACCAAGTAAATATGGAGCCGAACCTTAACCAAGCTTCTAACATGTAAAGGCGTCTAACAAAGCTTCAGTCAGGGAATGGGGGTTTTGGGCTGTGTTCATGTTCTCCTGCAGGTGTCCACCAGAGGGCGTCCTGGAGAACTCCTGCTCTGCTGGGGCTCATTCCCTGCAGGTGTGTTTTCCGCACACCTGTGATTCATCAGGCTCGTTACTCCGTGGATATAAGGAGCTGGCTGCCTGAGTGTTAACCCACATGGTTTTGCCTGTGTTCCTCGCATGTGGTTCTCCAGAACCTACCTGCGCCACACCTGAGTTTTCTCCTTCCTGGATCCTCTGCTCACAACTGGTAACGCTCCTGCTTCTCACTCACTCCACGTCTCCACCACATCGACGTCTCCACTTGGATCAAGCTCGTCGTTGCACATTACCAACCACTGCAATAAACATCATGTTCCTAACTCCATGTCTCCTGAGTGTTGCTCTGCATGTGGGTCAGAAACCTGAACAAAACCATGACAGCTTCATGCTTTCCTAAACCAACCAGAACGTTAACAACAGAAACTTAACTCTGGGACTGTCTAATCGGTCACAGGATGCAAACTCTGGTCTTCTGGGTGGGAATCCAGTCAGTAGTTGAAGCCACCGTCCACCGTTTACCTCCTAACTACGACTTTGTTGCTCTTAAACTCGGCGCCTTTTCCACCAACTTGCAAATTCAACTTATTTCCAAACAAAATTAGATTCTTTTCAAAGTGTATGTGCGAAACCAGCTCAGTTGTATCGGAACGACTTCTCCATTGAAGTCTACTACAGAAGTCCTCAATACGCCAACAGGCTTCGAACCATCGTCACTGGTGGGCGCATCCTGAAAACTGAGCATCGTTGGTTTTTTACCCGTCACCTATCAGGACCTGCTAGGCAGCCAGGTGTCCATACCGCTGATGGGATCGTTGAGCAGGTGGTGGCAGAGAAGTCAGCATCATCCTGTAGGTGACATCTGGATGAGTTGGATGCCAGACAGAGCCAAGAGTCGGCCATCTGTGCAATTAACCTTGTCCTATATCTGTCTCCTGGTGTGTGGAGAGCGGCAGGAGGACGGGCCGGGGTTGATTTATACCCGGGGATCGTGTTGATATGCTTTGCTTGAGTTGGCTTCAGATTGTTTGACTACAGAAGGTTTACTGGGTTGTTTACGCGGAGTAAACAACAAACAAAAACTATGTTAGCATGTTGGTGACGACATCACAGACTTCAGTTAGCTTTTCAAAAAGGGGTTTTCATGTTTTTACACAGTTTTCTTTCACCACCAACTAAGTTTAAAGGTATAGTTGAACTAATAGATGTTTGGAAATGTTAAGCCACATAAGTGACTCCATAACGGCCAAAAGTATGTGGACGGCGTACTATCAAACCTGTACTGATGAACATTTGTTGTCATTCCTCTAATGTGTTGCCCCAGATCACTCTGGGCTTAGATAAAGACGAAAAAACTTGTTCTAATTAGTTCATACGTCTCCTTTTTTCAACTACAAGGAGTCAAAATACATTTGCTTTGTGCCGTTATGTGTCATGATGCGCTTCAAAATCACAGACCAAACTATTCTGAGGGATCTGTCAGTGCCTTCATTCCCTACACTTCTTGATGCTGCAACTACTGATCTTCTATGTCTTTGTCTTTTTATGTCAGAGCTTACTTGCAGGAATTTGATCCGACTGACCAGAGCATTAGCGAGATCCAGTGCTGATGCTGAGCGATGACTTCTGGCTCACAATTCCAAGTCAAAGATGGTGGATGGGGTTCTGTAAAAGTCTACTACAGCAAAATGGGAAAACCATTTCTAAATGGATCAGACTTTATAGGGGCATTGACCTGAATAAAAAAGCTGTCTATATTATGCTGTATAGATGGAACTATGGGGTGTAGCAGCCAAAAGTACCCAAAAGTATGTGCAAGATCAGTCAAGTTTTTGAACAACATGTAAGCAAACTTTCTGGGTTTATTGTGTCGGCAGAAAGTATTGACAAGCAACAGAAAATCATGCATCAACAAGGACATTGCTTTTACATGCTCAACACCATACGGTATGGTTCTAAGGATGGTCCATTGGGTAGGAGTTGAGTTGAGCTTCATATTCGTCGTTTTGACTGAAACCTCGTCCCAGTCTTTCGATGTTTGGCATCAAATCCAGCACAGAGCCTCGTGTCTCCTTCAGGATTAACTGTCATCTCTGCTGTTTTGTCCGGTACTTTGGTTTATGATTGAATACGGGCAAAACCAATCCGCTCTCCATTAGCCGCGGCGCCACTTTTGTGTTTACTGGTCATTAGCGAGCGTTAAAGCGATGGCCGTGAAATTAACTTAAACATCTGAACATTACCGCAGTCGAATTGTCATTATGGCCATTTTAGCATTCTGACGTGGCGGCGGCGCTGACATGGCTGTAGGCTGTTAATCTTCTTAAATGGCGCTCAGCATGGGGTTCCCTCCACAAAGAGGAGACCTTGTGTGGCGGAAGGAAAAACGATGTGTTTGTCATTAGAAAACGAGAAGCCGACGCATCCCCCGCTACGACAAAGGGTGAGAAAAAATATCCTCCTTGGTAGAAAGAAAAAAACAGATCTGTTGCTTTTTCTTAACATTATTATTATAAGTGGCATCCATTTATCAAACTCCACTCGTAGTAAACCCAAGAGCCTGACGGACAAACAGACTCCCTTCATCTTGGTTAAATTGCTCTTGAAGTATCCATGAAGTGGAGCACGTTTCCAATGACACCACACGACCCGACCTTTGCAGCCTTGGTGGAAAAATACATAATTTTATTACATTTCATCACAGTTACAAGCGATGTATCCGCTGGTTGCTTCACCCAGTTTGACTTCTCGGTCCAATAGGTCACAACAAGTCAATAAGTCATCGTGGTTTCTGCCACAGCAGAGCGCAGCCGTTCTACTAACTGTGTGATCTGAAGGTTTCTGCATTTACTCCAACGTAGATCTGACATCACATCCCACTCTGAGCCAAAAATAAACACAGAGTAATCGATTTGCTTTTCATTGCAGTGATTCAGAAATTGCAGTCGAGGCACGAGAAGAAGTGCAAATCGTCTCAGGCGGCGGTGATCCTCCGCCGTACGTAGACCGCTTTATGTGAGCGCCTCAGGGAATAAAATAATCACAGTTATTTCTGCATAGATTTCTAAGATATATATTGTCCCACCATCATTTTTTCTGATATCACCAGTTTCCAGACACTCCCCTTGTGCATAATTAGGAAAAACACGATCATTTTATGGTGAGGTACGTAACATGCAGGTGGTTTTTGTCCTAAAATAAGTCCAATATATCTAAAAAAACTAAATCTACAAGTGTTGTCGTACAAAATGATGGAAGATCTGAATAGCCTGAACTGTTCTGCAGCAAACAAAACACAGTCCTGCTCCATAATAACTAAAGATAAGAGCGTGAAAGCAAAGGTAGTGAAATTACCCTGAAAACAGCCTCAGGCTCACGGGGTTAACACAACACCGGCGCTCTAATGCGTCCTCCTGTAAACAGTCGCCGCTCCGACTGTACGTCTGTGTCATGAAACGTATAAACATGAAGCTTCTATTTAAATCCTCTTTTTTCTTTTAAATCAACTTTAAATAACAGAATACTGAAAGAAACTAGGTTCAGGCTTTAAACTGGCTTCAAGCAGCGGTTCGATTTCAGGAGGCGAGGCGGCGGGAGGTCTTGACAGAGTGTAATCGAAGTGATCGCTGGCTGACAGCTGCTGACGTGTGACGCGCCACAGCTTTAGAAAATCACAGCCCTCAGACGTCGAGACGGACACTCGTGATTGACTCGTTGTGCGTCTCCAGCGTGATGCTCTGCGAGTACAGTCGCCTCCCTCTCGTGTCTCTCAAGCAACACAATTAAGCCTGGAAGGATGTCCTGCTGCAGCATTAGATGGTCTTCACATTACAGAGGTTGTTCCACGTGAATCCTGTTATAAATGCACACCAGGTAACTCTAACAGGTCACAGTGTTGTGGATCACATTTATGAGGACTGTTCAGCGTCAGTGCAACCTGACCTCAGCCAATATCAACCGTTTGCTTCTGTCCTGCCCTCTGTGCTCACATATACTGCAAACATATCCACACAGCAACTCAGATTATCAGATCAGGTGATGTAGAAAGCTGGTTTAATCAAAACACATTTGACTGCAGCTGCTGATTTCTCTGAGCCGATTTGACTGAGCTCCATTGACTTCAACAAGTCATGAAAGTCACGCTGAGCTCTTTTTAAGCTGCTACAGATCCCAAAATTAACTCTCCAAACAATTAAGTACAGGTACAACACACACAAACTATCACCTGCTGCTGAGAGATGATTGATCAGGATGGTCAAGAGTCAACCAGGAATCAGCAGGAAGCAGCTCTGGATGAATCAGAAGCTGCTGGAACACAGCTGTCAGTGTCCACAGGGTCTGACATCAACATGAGCTGAGAGGCTGATGGAGAAGGAAGTTCTTCCTCTAGAAGCAGAACCTTAAAGCTCCACTTTAGTCACATGGACAAAGAAAAGGCCTTCTGGAGGAAAGTTCTGTGGTCAGATGGAACCAACACTGAGCAGAAATCTGTTTGAAGGGGAGAAGGTGAGGCCTTTAACCCTAAGAACGCCAAACCTACTATCAAGCATGGAGGTGGCAGCATCATGCTCTGGGGCTGTTTAGGTGGATTACCTCCACGTTCTTCGCAAAACCTAAAATCATCAGCAGAAGGTTGGATCATAGACACAGTTGGATGTTTTACCAAGATAATGACCCCAAACACACACAAACTGTGGTGGGAAAAAAAAAAAAAAAGTTAAATCAGAGTAGAATTATGGTTCTAGGCCGGTGTCCCCAAAGTTTTGAATTAAACCCCATCAAGAACCTGTGGACCAAGGATCTCCAACAGCTTGTTGTCAAGTTCTACACAAGTCTGTTAAGGATCCATTAATGTGAGTCAGGTGTGCTGCAGAAACATCTACAACCTGCAGGACAGAAGCTCATGAGGACCAGAGTTGGAGATCTCTGTTGTGGACTGATGAAGAAACAAGTGTGTGTCAGAAAGACAACACATTTAGTTTAACTGCATCAATTCTGTCAAGAGGAGTCAAAGACAAACCAGAAGCTAATGAGCAGCCACCAAAGTGCTGCTGATGCAAAGTATTGTAAGTGTTAGCTAAATGCTAATGCTAAGATGTGATAGCATGTGAAGCCTCACAGAGTCCCCTCGCACGGCTACAGAATTGCTGCTGTATTCACTGCATACACAGTCCAATCCTTTTTCCACGAGGACGGCAGACATAATGAGACCTGATGCATTAAATTAATTTGAGGGTGATAAATGAGTAAATGGTGCTCGTATGGAGAGGCCAACATGATTACTTGGGACGCCAGCGCAAAATTAAATTTCGATGCTTTTTGGAAACGGCTCACAAATGAAGAGAAATGTTATGGCCTGTGTGTGTGTGTGTGTGTGTGTGTGTGTGTGTGTGTGTGTTAGGATGCTGGGGAATTATGATGACAGCACCAGGGTTTGACTAAACGCGAGGCAGCGGTTGTGCTGACTATCCGACTGTTGCTCCGCAGCCTCCTGCCAAATGCAACAGCGTTGGTGTCTGTGACAACACTGTTAAAAATATATGGCGCCCATTAGTTTTTCCCTCATTGCGTAACACCAAAGCGCAGCGGAGACTGTCCTTTTAATGCCTATAACTCTGCGGGACTGTTTTAGTATCCACATCTGAGAGTCGGTATGAATAATAGAAACATGACACCTCATTAGAAAGTTCTGGCTTTGTTCGAAGTGCCGCTAGTCTGCTCTTTGTTTACTACCTGCTGACTCACTGTAGAAATGAGTTTGGAGTTTTTGTTTTTTTTAACTCCCACCTGCCTTCGATCCGGTGTGTGCAGCATGGGAAGGCTGTGTTTACTGAATTAAGCTGTTTCATAGGATAAATATAGTTTTCCTGATAGACGGAGCTGCTGCTAACGAAGGAGTCGACGGGGAGATGGAGGTATAAATTATAAATCACATATAAAGTAAAGTTTGCCATACCTTCACCCAGCCAGTCAATTAAATTTGACTTTCTAAACTTCCCTCTTTGCTCAGTACCTGCTTTAAGGGTCAGACAAGACAGAAGTTACCAAATTCAGACACATCTTTAACCTTGGTTGTGACTCTTTGGTGCATCTTTTCTTCCTGCCAACACCGTTTCTGATGCATAAAGTCCATAAAGGCATTATGTTGGAATCTTAGATGCTTCTCTTGTTATAAAGCATTGCTGCAAAGTGCAACCTCAGTGATAAACACACAGCTACAGCATTGCTCATAAAGGGCCGGGCCTCCCAAACGGACTCAACGCTTGGTGTCATGGACTCCACAAGACATTCCTTTGAGATTCTGCTTCATGCTGACATGATTTTTCCTGTAATTTCTGCAGATTTGCTGCCCAATCATGCTGCTAACAGTTGGTTCTAATCATCCCAGAGGTGTTTACCTGGATTCAGATGTGCTGACTGGAGAATATAGTCCACTGAACTCAACGTTGTGTTCATGAAACCAGTTGACTTTGTACTCTGTGACATGGTGCATCATCAGCCTGTAGAGGACGGTAAACTGGGTCACCAACAATACTTAGAAGGTCTGTGGTGTTCAGTCCATAGTTGTTGGTATTTAGGGGCCAAAATGTGCCAAAGAAGACATCATCTGCACCATCATCCACTTGGACTGTTGACACAAGCCATGTCAGCCCCTTGGATTCCTTCTGATTCTAACCAGCCTGAAAAGAAACAGAGACTCATAACACCAGACCACGTTTCTCCATCTTCAGCTGTCCAGTTGTGGAGATCCTTCACCCACTGCAGCTCCACACTTCTGTTCTTAATTGACAGGAGTACAATCCAACATGGTCTTCTGCTGCTGCTGCTGTCCATCCACCTCACGCTTGGACATGTAGTAGACATGAGCTGGTTGTCTCAGTTCCTTCAACCTTTCTGGCAGCTCCAACAAATCTGACCTTTGACTTCTGTCATTAACTTGATGTTTTAATCCCTGGAACTCTTTGGATCGTTTTCTGAATAACCTGTTGTGCAAGAAAATTTTATTTCCTCCTACTGACAGCAGCTAATAGTTGTTGTATCCCAAAGAACATCTACAGAACCTCAATAACAGAGAACTAGCGTCACTACTAAACATAGTCTGAAGGCATTCAAGTCCCTAAATGCATCATCCAACTTTAAAGCTGAAATTTTCAGGTTGATTTAATATTACAAGGACTTTACAGGATCTTTTCTCTGCCTGTGGACAGGTTTGTTAGAAAACTTTATTATGTTTCATTGTGAACACCGTGTGCGTCCTTCAGGTGATATCACGTTAGTCCTCATCTCCTCGGTCTTCTGCTAAAGTTCCCTCTGCGGGTTCTGCATATGCACAACATCACTTTAACATCCGTTTAAAGCTTTTTTGATTGCAGAAACTTAATGGTTATGTTTGTTCAGCCTGTCAGCGAGTCAGGAGGGACGGTCGCAGATGTCCGCCGAAGGAATCCGCCAGCAGCCGGCTGGATCCCACTCCTGTCTGCTCACACACCTGATAGATATCAGTCGATGTGTTTTCACAGACACTCGGGCAAAATACACAGCAGACACAAACACCACAGCTTAGGACCGCAATCCAGACAGCCGGCCTGCTGAGAAACCATTTGAACTGTTAAATGGAATTTCTACTTAGACACTCCTGGGAGTTTGGGGTCAGACAATGTTTGATTTTCAGTGTGAGGCTATCACACATATCTCCTCCAGCATCTGTTTGCATCCAGTCAGTTTTGCTCTGACGGGAAAATTCTGGGGACAAATTCTCCTCCGTCTAAGTCTTGATTTGGTAATCAAGAGGTATTTATCATCAAATGCTGTTTCCCTACAGCTGTGCTGAAACTTTGATGGTATAACTCGCAGGACTTTTCACTGAAAGGAAACTACTTTTAATGACTTTCATACTTGAATCTGTGTCCTTAGTTTGCTTTGATATTTTCCAATAACCTACAGTTCTGTGTAAACGTGAACATGAAGTGAAGATAGAATAGTTTAGCCATAGTTTAATTTATCAATTAAGAAGCACACAGTGCCAGTTTACAGACGAACACCTACACAGTGTTTGAAGACTTGGCTGGACATTGTCTAACTTGCCAAAGTTTTTATGTGAGTTTATTTTGTCTTTTCATAAACTCCCAGACTGACTCCAAAATGTTGATTTCAGGGCTCTGCAGGGGTCTGATGCAGGACTACATGTTCTTCTTCTAGCAGAAGCAACGTTTTTATGACTCTGGCTTCACGATTGGGAGAGTTGAGGTTGAGTTCTTCCCAGAGAGAATCAACCCGTCATGGTAGGAACTGATTCAAAGAAAACACAAGTGAGAGAGACGGAGATTGGGCATTAGAACAGTGGGAATCCTGACTCTGGTCTAATGAGTCCAAATGTAAAAGAAAAAAAAAAGGTTACAGCTGAAGATGCAAAGAAGGTGAACTAGTTTCATCACATAATTCCATCTGGTGTGAGCTCACCGTGATCATCATTTAAAGAGTTCATTTGCAAAAAAACAGATAACTCCATTTTTGTAGATTTTCAGAAAACTTCTGTTTTTGTTGTTTGCTTGAGATAATATTAATCAAACTGAAGTCGAGTGGATTTGACTCAGTAGAAATGACAAAAATAGAGAGAACTTAAGTTTGATTGGTATTGTCTGAGGTAGACGATGGAGAAGTGGGTTTTCTGAAGGTTTGTGAAGATGGAAATGAACTCTTCATTTGTCTTCCAGCAGGTCAATAAGCTGAAACGTGGCTCCGGACTCTTTGAGCAAAAAGCAGAGTGACGGAATGATGTAGCAGATCCTAAATGTGGATCTGAACCCAGTGGAGATGATCAGCATGTGTGGAATGTCCTCCAGGATTGTGGAAAAGAATAGAATGAAGAAGAATAGAATAATACTTTATTTATCCCAGTCTGGGAAATTACTGCAGCTGGGAAAAGCTCCAGGTGATGACCTCATGAAGATGGTTGGAGTGTGAAGAGTGTGCAAAACTGTTTTTAAAGCCGACGGTGCTGAAAAAAATGTAAAAAATGAAGTTGTTTTTGCTCAAATAGTTTAATTTGTGTTATTTCATAGTTTTGATGTCCTTAGTTTTGTGTTTTCCTTTTCTTTCTTTTTTTTTTATAAAAACAGAGAAAAATGAATTGGGTGTTTCCAGATGTTTGACTTATCTGTATATTTTATTCGGCAATAATGGGCAACTTCCAAATTTAAGTGTGACGTTTTGTATGTTTATACCTCAGAATGCTTTAGTTTGTCTCACTCTGCACAACAGCCTTCATGTTTGAGCTTCGCTGTTGAAGCTCCAGGTTATGAACTTGACGGTTTCACAGGTCGTCGCTGCATCAACACTCCTGATGTCGTGAACTCTGCGTGTCAGAAGCAGCAGCTTTCAGTGCGTAGTTCTGTCGACAGCAGCTGTTTAAGCAGGTATTAGAGAAGCCCGGTGGGACTGCAGCTTAAAACACTGATCGATTGATGGCACATGATGTAAACAGACACACGACAAAAGCCTCTTCACGTGTGGAGTCTCGTGGTGATCGATGGCTGCTTTATAAAACGATCAGTCCTTTTGTTGAGCAGCGTTGGCAGACTGTTATCCTAAAATCAAATGGTACCAAAGGGCCTTTTTTTCTACTTCAATATTGTCTTTACATCTGCATGTATCCATCCATCCATTATCTGTAATTAAAGTCTTTCTCTTATCTTAAGTTAAAGCAAGTTAAACGGCACAGTTTTCTGTTTTCAGCCTTTTGTTCCCTGCAGACTGATGATTTGTGATCTTTCTGATGAGGAGTCTCGTTTGTTGTCATTTCGTAATACTTACTTTTTTTTTTATCCAGCTTGTCTTTCTGCAGTTTTTCCTTCAATTTCTCACGGTTTTGTTTGTTTTGTTCTGTTTCTTGATTGCAGTTGTAGTTGCTCAGAATATTTAGTTGCGTAGAAAACTCAGATTAAAGCCTGACGTTGGCAGCTTATGAGGCGGGACGTTTCCAACAGTTAAATAACACAAAGACCACAAACACAAACGCTGGATGTGTGCAGAATGAGACAATGCAACATGTAATCTGAGTTTTGGGTCATTGTTTGCTGCACAATCAACCCCTGACCGACTGACCTCTCTTCCATTGTTAATGACCTTCTTCTTGCCGTCACACAGCCTCTGTCCAGCAGTGATGCGTCGGAGGTTGTTTTTTCTGTTGCAACGCTGTCCTTGTTCAGAGAAATGGTTCACAAACAATCAATACGAGGTGGAACATCTGTAGGAACTTTCTCCATCAGCTTTTAGGGTTTAATTTACTTCCAGTGCTGCAGAAAACCTTGAGGCTGTTAACTAATCAGTTGATCTGTGGACAGGTTTTCTGAAATTTACGTTACTCACTTCTGACCACCTACATTTTGTTTGGTACTATCTCAGGTCATTTGCTGGACTTTCTTATGCAGCTTAACTGCATTCTAAATTATGTTTTGAAGGAAATGTTCATTTAAAACGTGCCACAAACATGTTTCTACATTTCTTTGCCGTGTAATTTATAGTTTGACTGTCGCTCCTTTTCAGAACAGATGGGACCAAATGGTGGGTTTGTCATCCTGGTAAATGGAGGAGGGATTAAAGGGTAATATTTTAACCTTAACGTGACATTTTTCGAAACCCTAACTGAGTAGTTTAAACTTTGAACAAGCTCCTAAGATGTAAAAGTGCCAAACAAAGTGGGATATTTCCCTAAATTTAACCACACAGAGCAGGAAAATCAAAAGTAAGCAATGTCAGAAAAAGGAAATTAATTCTCAGACTAATGGTTTCTTGTTACACTTTATGTTCCCTTCAAAACTTCATTGAGAATGTAGTTCCATTTTATAGAAAGGTGTTACAGCCTCATGGTGTTTGTGCTGTTTTGTTATCTGGACGTGTGACCAGATGACCTGTGAAGGTCCAGCTGAAGACGGTGCTCCAGAACCACACCTGCCAGACATCAGTGATGATTGCCCTGAAGCTGCCGACCTACTCTCAGCCTTGTTCTTCCTGCCTCCAGTCACGTCTGATTGGACCACCACTCCTCCAGCTCAGCAATCACCACACCTGGCTATAAAAGCCACCAGCAACCTTTCAGTTGTTATTTTGTGGAGACTGGGTTGGAGCACAACAGATCACAGAGCCACCAGATGGCCTCACTGTAGGACTCATGGGTTCAGATTGTTCCTTTATTTCATCCCCTGTCTGTATAATGCATCCACTCTTTGGATTTCCCCAAGCGTCCTCACATATCAACGTGGCGTTTACTGCCAGCTGACTAACGTCATTGTTTCTGCCGTCACGTATCGTGTCACAAACTGTTTGGCTGCTTGTAAGCATCGACCCCCGTAGACGTCTCCTTTTCTATCGACCCAACACAAACATGTGGATAGTGGATAGTCCCAGTCTAAGTAGCTCTGGAGAGCCGGGATGCACCAGACAGAAACACCTTGGCTGGTTTCCAGCAGAGTAAAGTGATTGACTATGGACACGCTGACAAATGCACTGCGCTGGTTTGGGACGAGACTGGAATGACCAGTGGCAGCGGTGGATGCTGGGATAAATAATCCCCACCGACAGCAGAGCTTTTTGTCTGAATGAAACATCTGTGACCTTTCTGTATTTTATAAGGCGGTTCTTTTCATTCCCCCAGAGTCGCTCATGATTGCAATGTGTCATAATGCAACATTAGCTTTAATATAATCCACTGTGACTGTTGGAAAAAGTGGTGAGAAAACACTATGATTCTTTTCATCTTTGCTCCTAATGTGCTGACGCTGCTGCTATAAAGGGAATTATTTATCGCTCCAAAAGGAAAAGGACATTATTGAGACACTGAGTGGATTCATCCAGCAAAGTTTGTAGTGAAGCGGGAACACTTTAGGAGCTTTGAGTGAAGAATTTACAGCAGTCAAGGTCTTTCTGTGGCCACACCACAACTTGAAAACTGTGATATTATCAGTTTAAACTCTGTGTTCATTGCTGAATATCTTCCAGCTGTATGTCTGAATGGATGCTGAAGAAACTATCAAAGTTGTTCCAGACTGACCTTCACGTCTTACAGTAATGATGGACCGCTGTTTCTCTTTGCTTTGTTGACTTGTTCTTGCCATAATATGGATCAGGACAGTAGCTGAAGGGGGATATGTGTGCTGTATTACTCCAACAGAACTCAAATGATGGAAGAAACTCCACCGGTTGACTTTTGACTCACCTGTTAACCGGAAACCATTCAAGCTGACTACAAAAGTCCATATTGGGGTAGATTTTTACCCCTAAATGAGTCGGGGTATCCATACATTTAACTGCCTCTGTATAAAATGTCTGTGTCTCAACAAGAGATGCAAACAGCATCTGAATAACGCTCCATTCCAGGACACGAGGTAACACTGATGGCGTTAATGCGGCGGGCCCAGCTGCAGCCGTTTCATCAATTACGAGGATGAAATGGAGATGAAATGGGCTGACATGACACATTTTCATGAGCGAAACACTGAGTGTGTCGCAGCAGCAGCAGACGAACACATCTAAGCTGGACGATTCTGCAGGTGATGTTCAAGGACTTTAACATCAATTAAACACAACAATAAACCCGCAGACAGGCACTAATTATGTGGTTATGGGCACCTGACAGGAGGTGGGACGTGTTGAGCTGCAAGTGAACCATCAGGATGATGGTGGAAGAGCAGGAAAAATGGGCAGCGTAGGGATTCATGACCGGGTAACGTCCCCAACCTGGCAGGTGTTGTCCTGGTAATGGGTGGAGTGGTGACGGGGTCACGAGTGTCCAAGACGTTTCATAAAAGGCTGGTCTAAGGTCACAGAGGGGTTAATTGAACACAGACTGTGAAAAAGCTACAAGAGCAACATGCCAGTGAAGTAATGTGTAGAAAACAGTTGGAAGAAATACATCCATTGTTTTGATGTTTAGAGTTGTTTTGATGCTGGAGGTTTATACCTGCTTAAAAAACAAAATCTGTTTGTGGCGTCACATTAGGAGCCAAACTAGGTCCAGAGTAACAAGAAGAAAACATCTCTGGACCATCACTGGTTTTCTTTTTTTTAATCATAAACTATGAATATTTAAAATGGTTTGTGTTAAATTTTAGATTAACATATCAAATACCTTCTTGGGTGATTTTTTTATTGCGCACTAACCCACTTTTTGTAAAGTTTTTCTCACATTGAAATTTGAAGCTTCATTTGAGCCACAACGTGTCAGCAACTATTAAAGATGAAAGTCTGAAATGTTCACTGTTGTTTCTCATCACGTCATTGATTCAGATTCTGCAATATCAGACAAGTAGATCAAATAGTCTCTGATCATGGGTTTATTGTGGGATCGTGAGGTGAATGTGACAAAAAATTTAGGGTGTCGTTACAACCCCGTGAGCTACGAGATGAGGGGAGTAACAAGAGTAACACAAAACCTGGGCTAAAGGGACCAGGACACTGATTGTTCAACAAAAAGTCAGGTTTATTTTACAAACCAAGGAAAACAAGAACTAGAGCGAGCTTCCTGGAAACAAAGCCGATCCTACGATCACCAAACAGCACAACAACCACACGCGTCGGGTTAAGCCAACACCACAAACACCACATAGCTGTCTGCCGATTTGTCCCACGATGATCAGGTTGGTTTGGCTTTTCAACCGTCTGGTGATGAGAGCAGAGCAGCTGCACCTGGCCACGCCTTCTGGGCATCACCTGAACGGGATTTACACAAACGACACCGATATTTGGCACCAAAGGGCCGTAACAGTCGTCATGAAGAGTCTCATCTTTGAGTGTATTAACAAAAAAAGTTTTAAAAAGATGCAAAAGTCAACAGATGATGTTACGATATGGTGATATTTTCTGAACCATGTGTAGCTGCATGTTCCAAAAATACAAAACAAACAAAACATATAAAATAGTTTTTAATATGAAATACTTGGTCACAGAAAAGGCTAATTTGTTTACTATCACACTTACTGACTTTACAGACTTACTGAAGGAGATGCTTGAAGGTAAACTGCTATAAATAAACATGTTCTCACACTTTAACTTTCTGTGACTTTGGTCCCGG